>NC_046378.1:15017354-15232354 GCF_011125445.2 Fundulus heteroclitus | reverse complement strand
CAATATCACTCTGAATCATTGTTTGGGTTTTCCCTCCAGTGTGCAGCAGCCGTCCTCGCCGCACTCCAACCACTTTGACAGACTCTTATCTCAAGCCTTGCGTGGTCTGGAAAAGCCTCTTATTGTCTGCTCACACACTGAAAGGAGCAGGAAGCTACACACACACACACACACACACACACACACACACATACACACACACACACACACACACAGAGGACGACACCCACAGTGACCTGGGTAATGACAGAGGCTGTTATCATGTCATCGTCTCCATCACCCGTTGCACAAGATGAGCCACCGGCTTCAGCAGAATCATACCGCAAAGCAGACATAACACAGAGACGACAAAGCATACATTAAGACAAAGATACAACGGATTTGTTCTTTTAGAGATGCGGCGGAAAATTTCCTGATATTTAGAATCGGATCGCTTTATTTTTGTCTGGCCCTAACTGGTGACTAACCTGTTGGAGACTAAAAAGACAATATTTTTCCCGTCAGTGAACGGTCGCCCTGACAGCAACCCTCTTCAGAGCGGAAGCTGTTACTGAGTGAAGAAGAAGAACGAAGGTTTGCCTTTTCTAGCGTCACTGAGGAATTTAAACATGAAGCATAAAAATTGTAAGAGGCTGTATGATTTATGTAAGCATGTCAGTTATTCTTTCTGATTGCTTTCCAATCACAGGAAGCTAAATGTATCCAATTATATCTCTCACGGGACATGCTGAGTCAGGACACGGTGGCAGTCTTCTGGGATATTTCACAGTTAAAGGGTCCATCTAGATTCTTTATAGGTGAGGTTTCTGTAAATAGGTATTATAAGTAATATAACCTTTACCTGTAATAGAAAGATGTCATATTACTGTGAGCTTGTTAGAAACTTAAATATGTTTTTGAAGTAGTTAAACCTAACAGCTTGTCAGACAAAGCTGACCATGGATGGTTAAAACAAATCAAACGGAAAATGTCCGTATCAGTGGGATAGAAATCTATGTTAGCAGATATTAAAAACTTACTATTTTAACTCTGCCTATATGAGGCGTTAGCTTGGTTTAAGCTTAGGGTTGCATCAATCTGCCTCATCGGCACATTTATGCGTTTATTGCGCAGAATATAAACGTTTCTTGCCGTTTTGTTCAGTAACAGACACAATTAGCTGGCTTGTTAGCTGGGCTAAGCTTAACAGATGCACTGCTACAGACTTTAACATAACAGCTTCACTTTCAAAACATTACTTTAACATCAGTAAAGAACAACCAACCACTTTGAGCACATAATCAACGCACCAAAGCAGGGAAAGGAGGGGCTTGTTCACTCCAAACTCCACCCACTCCAGAAGTTTTCTCTGGCATTTTTTTAAGGGAACTTTAAACTGTATGTTAGGGGAAATTTTAATACTTTTAAAACCAGAGATTTTTTATTTTTTTACAAATTTGAACTACCCTAAAACTGGCAACATGTCTGTGCTCACTGGTAACGCAGTACTTTGCCTCACGGACAGGAACATTACTACTGTGGTTCAACTAAAATTGTCAAATCGACCGCTCCAAAAAATCTTTGATTACTAATAATTCTTCCCCAGGATTAAATAAATAACTAAATTTGTATTTTGACTCTCTAAACAAACTTGTTCAAGTGGTTGTCCATCCTAAGAGATTACATCATCTCTAAAGACAGCTGTTTATGGTAATCTATCTAATGGCTCAAACGCATTCCCCTTCTCTCCCTCAGTACGTAAGCACCAACTCCAATGATTACTGAAACTATGATTTAGTTCAGCATACCGAACACAGTGGGATGAGGATATGAACATCAGGAGGAGGATAAGGACCAGCAGGACACCAGTGACTCCTGGGACTAAAGACAACCATCGTCATGGCACAGAGAGAGGAGACAAAACAAACACGTTAACATCCAGTAATCAGTCTCTCTAACAGGAAATGTCTTGTTTGCTTTGGCTGGGTTTACAAGCACAGCCTCTGATTGCCAACATTAATGTAAATGTGACAATAACACAAGAGTTTTATTAAGTAGCTGAAAGGATATCCCATTCCAGAGACTTTCTATCGCATTAAGTCCCCCAACAATACTCCAGTGGTATGCTTGGCCAAAGTCTAAACCAAATTTTTTCATTGCACAAAAGTCCTGACTTGAATTTGTGGAGAGGGCTAAAAATTAGGGTGCTGGCAAGGAGGCCTTCCAACCTCAATGACTTGGCGTTCATCCCCTAAGAACTGTCCAAATACCAGCGGAAAAATGCATAATTCGTTTAATTGCTGCAAAGCCAATAAAGATGTTTCCAGTGATTACTGAGAAGGTTTTAAATAGTTTGTAATAAACAGATTTGTTTTTTTAACAAATATAATAAAACAGTGTTTTATTATTGAAATAGGCCTGGGATTTCTGTAATGAAAAAAACTACTCGCATGAAATGAATAATGTTTAAATGTAAATCTGATTGAATTATTTAGTTTCATTATGTCCTACATTTAATATGCCTTTCTGCAGGTTAAGGAGGTCAGAAGATGTTATTTACATGTGTTGGTTTTGTGATATGCCCATGCTTGAAAGATTACCTAATAATCTATTAAAATACTGCAATCTCCTATATCTGCACCAAACTGTTTCTAAACAAACCAAAGAATTCAACAAAAACACAGAATCTAAGAAGAAAGAGACAAAACAAGCCCCTAGATTTTATGCAGTGAACTTTCTAAGAAAGAATTGCTCTTCTTACTTGTTGTTAAAATGATCCGCTTGGGGTCCTGGGGAGGAAAGAAAAAAGAAAGAGGTCTGTAGTCTTCCTCATTCTGTTATCTGCATTAATGCTTCAGAGAGCCACCCTGAATCACAGCAGCTCAGCACTTTGAGGAGAAAACAGTCTGCAGACGTTATTCTAAAACTCAAAGTCAGAATTAATTTTCGGTCTTCGTGTGGAAGTTAAACTAATTGGACTTCAAGTAAAACAATAAAAAAAATACATCCGTTTGGGTTTGAGAAACATATAATAACTAAATCAAATTGAAATAGAGGATGAACCTTTAACTCGTCAATTTCAATTTAACTTTGAACGTGTTAAGTTATTAATTATTCTGAATAAACTGTTGTTTTGCTGTATTTACTAATTGAAGTCTCCTCCTTTGCACCTTAAAATTTTTAAATAAATAAATATATGAATTGATCTTGATAAAGGGGGCTCATATGTAAATGTTCTGCAAAAATAAAAGAAAAAGGCTTCAGAGTTTGTTTGTTTTTCTAACAAAAGTTTATCTGCTGTTTATTCTGGACTTTTCAACTCCAGTTGAACTCCAGCTCACAGCAGGGAGTTAAACATGTTGTAGTAAATTACTCTATTAATGTAAAGAGTCCAATTCTATCTGTCATAGAGCATTGGGTTTGAGGAAATGTCCATTAGTCTTCAGAAAATGTCACAGTTTGGCTAGATTTACAAGAACCAGGGGCAAATCCTTCAAGAGGTTAGAAATCTACTAAACACTCACTTGAGGAATGCCCCCAGCATTTTGTTTCAGTCATCTCATAAATCATACTCCTTTTTAGTTCATATTTTCTCCAAACTTTAAATTACATGACAGGATTTCTATATTTTTGTTTGCAGATATTTAAACCCAGCCATCCATGTTAAATATTAGTGTTTTACAGAGTTTGCATTCCCATACACTGATAAAAATCCCCCATCCTTAGTGGAAATACGCCTGGCCTATCACTGAGCTCATGGACAGTATGAGGTTCAAACTGGCTTCAGATGAATTTAAACATGATGTGTCAGAGATTTTCTGCTGCATTTAATCAGGGGAGCATGGAGGCCAGCCAATTGCTTCATCCTACAGGGACTGCCTGCATACTCTTGCCACATGAGGTCGGGCATTATCCTGCATCGGGAGGAACCCAGGACCCACTGCACAACCAAAAGGTCTAACAATGGGTCTGAGGATTTGATCCTGATAATTAATGGAAGTCAGGGTCCCATCGCATATCCTGTACAGGTCGGTGCATCCCTCCATGGATGTGCCTCCCCAGACCAACACTGACCCACCACCACACCCATCATGCTGATCAATGCTGCAGGCAGTGGAAAGTTCACCGCAGCTCCTCCAGAACATTTCACGCCAGTCGCATGAGCTCAGGGGGAACCTGCTCTCATCTATGAAAAGAGCAGGGCGCCAGTGCTGAACCTCCTAATTCTGGTGTTCTCTGGCAAATACCAGTCGAGGTCCACGGTGCTGAACAGCGAGCAGAGACCCTAGTTGAGGACAATGTGCCCTCTGGTCACCCTCAAGAAGTCTGTTTCTAATGGTTTGATCAGAGACATTCACACCACTGGCTCACCGGAGGTCACTTTGTAGAGCTCTACCCGACCATCTCATCCTGTTCCTCTTTGCATAAAGGAGCAGATAGCAGTCCTGGTGATGGGTTTCAGACCTCGAGCATCCCTGTTGAGCTCTCCATAGACCTGTATTATCCTGAAATCTCCTCCAATGTCTTGAGACTGAGCTGGGAGACACAGCAAACCTTCCTGCAGCGGTGGGTATTGATGCGCCATCCTAGTAGAGATGGACTGCCTGTGCAACTTCTGTAGGGTTCCAGGTATCACCTCGTGCTACCAGTAGTGACAATGACCCTGGTCAAATTCAAAACTACTGAAAAGCTGTAATAGACATGAGGAGAGGAAACAATGTCTGCATCCTCCACCTGCAATTTCATTAACAGCAGAACAGCTGAATCTGTTTAACAACCTTCTACCGCTGAACTGACCAGATTGATACTCCAGGATTTTAACTAATTTGATATCGTCATGATTAAAAAGCAGTCCTTTCATTTTTTGAGCACTGTATTTCAATAAAGGAAAAACAGACTTCTGCCTTCAGCATCTCCACAGAGACCGAGAGTAACAAGCTTATCAGACCTTTTAAAGGTATTTTAACCGGCAAGGTTAAAATACATTGTACTGTGCTTATGTTCTAATGTGAAAATAAAGCTATCACAGCTGTCTAGGATAGTTTTAATTTTAAGTTTGGATGGAGCAGAGATGCTGCAGCAGCAGCTGGTTTGTTTCAGATCCTAATCTTGATGAAACTGGGATTCATTATGTCTTTAGGTCGGCGATTGTAATGTTGGAGGTCAGGTTCTGCACAGTCCACTCTACTCATACATTTTCACACAGTTTGGAGCCGCAGTCTGTGGTTTTCAGAACATAACTGCTGTGAAACAATCTGAGGTTGATGCTGTTTCAGTCAGCATTCATCATTTTTAATCACATCTAGGACTTCACAGTTGCAGTTCAGGAGGTCTGTGTCTCAGCAGCACTCCTGCAGGAGGAGGACCTACTCAGTTTCAGGCAGCCTAATCTAACTCATTAAGCCCAAATTTCATAGAAAACACAGAAAAACACAGAAAAAAGCCTGGTAGGGAAGTTAGGTTCCAGGGGAAAAAACATTCAGGAATAAGAAGTAGAAATGTAGCCTCGTGAGACCATCCTGATCTCGCGAGCTATCAAGGTTTCACTCGCAGATCAGTCTGGATACTCTACGTTAAAGAAAATTTGGAGCCGTTCACCAAACGAACGTCCAATCAGCGTTGGCTTTGAAGCGGGTTGAGGTGTGACGCAACGGGAAGCGTGACAATTCAGTCTAAAGAACATGGCGGCTTCAGCCGATGAAACTAGCGTTAGCGTGGCTATCGAGCAAGTTTTATCGGAATTACAGAGTATTTCTTTGCTGAGCTAACGAGCCTTTACCTGCAGCAGCAAGAGTAGCTTAGCTTGTGGTTGTGTTTTCGTCGTCGCTCTGTTACGAGCGACGACAAATCTGATTGGTATATTTGGCCCGTCTATCACCAACATAGGCCAATCAGCTAACCAGTATTTTCGCCCCTTCCCAAAGTTACTTCAACGGAAGGTTTCCAGATGGATATGCGGAGCAAATCTATCTGGTGGAGTCAGGTAAGTAGAAATGAGCCTCAAGATGCTAAAGGGTGTCATCCTCTGACATTTTTTTGTCGTTTTGAAAGATTCGTAAAAGCCTTGCAGTAAAATCTTTAACAATATGACTCATAACAGTGAATTAGAGACATCCCACCCCCAAACATTAAGTTGGACACAGCTGTTGTCTATTTTGAAATGATTCTGAAGATTTTCTGAATAAAATAAAAAAAAAATGGATATAAGCCTCTTCTACATTTTGACTCATGAAAAAAGATACAGATACCTCTCTCGCTGTCTGGAGGATTATTCTGTTTTGGTCCCTATTCAGTGATCCAGAGAGCAATTTTTGGGGGAATAATTGTTTTATTTTACAAAAAGGTTTTATTGTTAAGACAGTTAAATGTTCCATATTGGCAAAAGACAGAAAATATCTTTAAGTTTTACTTATCGCTCTTAAAGAGAGCCAAAAAAATAAATAAATAAAATCAGCAAAAACGTATTTTTTGGAAATCTCCTATCAGTGCATCTCTACATTTCAAAATATCTTCTCTGAGGTGTTTTCCATCCTCATGCTGGAGATGCTGTTGCAAAGATTTAAGTTGTGTTCAAGGAAGTCCTTACCTCTCCTCGGTAGCGAGCCAAGTTGAGAGCAGGAAAGTCATCCGAGTAGCTGACGCTGAAGTTGACCAAATTCACCATGTGGGCTGAAACGTGCACAACTGCAGAAGATGAGAAAGTACACATTTTAATGAAAGGACAAAAGGCAAATGTGGGATTTCTCCCCTCTTGGAGACTCAATTAAAGAAGTGCCAGCGGTACAAACATTTCTTTGTCCATTCAGCAAAAAGGCGCCGTCGCTTAAAGACACACTTCTTCCTGACATCACAGGCTAAGTACGCAGCCGTTCAACAGCTGATGGAATTAGAGACTGTAATCATGACACACAAGAACCCTTTTTCCTCCTCCCCCCCCCATATCCTCTCCCACTCCCACGGCCTTCCATCCCCCTCTCTCTGCCGCTTTCTTCCCGCAGTTTGTGGCTCTCTCCCATCCCGCTGCCTCTCTCTCCACATTGGTCATCTGAGAATACAGAGGTTCCGCGAATGTGTGTTATTTCAAGAGGTGAAGAGGTTTCTGACTGAGGGCCAAGCTTGCAGATGACGTGACAGCTAAACTGAAAAAACAGATGCATTTTTTTTTTTTTTTGGAGCATCAGTTGTTCCTTTGAGTTTAAAATCCAAATGATTCAGAATGAAATATTCTCCGCTACACTAGGCATGTTAATCCTTCAGCGACTTCTAACACATAGTAGTGATCCTGTTGCTGAATATTCTCATGATGAGATCGATTAGGATCAACCTGCATGTCCCTGGCTCTTTTCTTTACTTCATGACAATGTTCTCACCACACTTTGTGAGGTTTAGCATCGCCGCCACTAGAGAAACGTGCATTAGTAGAGGGCATCGAAGGCAACAAAACACCAACCAACAGACTAGATATATTATTGTGATATATTGTGCAGATCTGTTTCTAACAAGTGATTGGGATCTGAACCCAACACCTTTGCCATTGAAGACAAACTCCTTTACAGATATGTTTTAGCCTAACATTAATATGATCATATTCAAAAATCCCTCTAATGATACTTTTCTCTAAATTTCTGTATCTAAAATAGAAATTCTAACTTCTTGTTGCCATTTTCTTTTTTCTCCTGTAGAGGGTTAAAGATTCCTAGATGTCACTGAACGAGTCGGCAGCACCATCCTCAGCTTTAAAGCTAACCTGCAAACAGCTTAAATGAGATTTAAGCAGACACTCTTCTCCATAAACTGCAAAACTTTGCTTTTTTCATTATTTATTGATCGTGATGATCTTGTGTTCAAAAAGTAGATCAGTACTAGGGATATGTGATTTGAGGTCCCAGTATTTGGTGGGATTTATTGCCAGGATGATTAAAGTGATAATAAAAGTTTTTTTAAAAATCCATCGCTGAGTGTTGGTCTTTAATCCTGTCACTGTATGTAGTCACATGACAAAATAATATGTTTTAAATTAAAACTAACCATTTATTTAACAAAAAAAAAAACATCATCCAAGTAAGCCAACACTCAATAGAGCAACTGGACTGCTAAACGCAGCAGCTGCTTTCTGCCATATTATGAAACAGAAACACTGCATTTATTGATGCTATCATACAACCACATAATAATACTTAATACTAAATATAATAACTTTTAATAGTAATTCAAACTGTTTTGGAGTTTGTTGAAAATCATCAAATCAGAGTTTCATTATTATCAAACTATTTGTTTCCACAAAATTGATATTTGTTAATTACTTAAGTAATTACTGTACTTAAAAAAAAAAACAACAACTAGTAAAGTATGTTGGTGTGTCATCGTTTTAACTGCAAGGCTGTTTTTTTTTTATTATTGCATCTAAATTAATTATGTAGTCCCAAAGACTAATTTGTCCAGATCTGAGCGCTACATCTGATCTCAAAAGATGCCTGTCCCTTGGAAATGACGGGTGGAGGGGAATCATGTTTTTCCAAAGTGTTCATCTAATTTAAAAGACTATTTAAGAGAAGAATATCTTTCAAATATTGGGTCACATTTATCAACTTTGGGGTCCTTTTTCCACTACGACTGAAGAACTGTCAGGTTCTGGTTGAACCCTATAAAATGTTCTCGTGCATAAATCAAGCTCCCCATGCGTACTTCTGGTTTCACCCAGCTGCTTGCTGAAATCGATTTAGGCTTGAGTGAGCATGAAGAATGCGCCGTCCGCACGCATCTTTTTGACTTCACATCTCCAGCGCAAAGCCTATAAAGTGGGCAAGTGGGTTTAAAAGGAGCCATCCTCTTTAGCAGTCCGCCAGCATCCTCGAGGAAAGGACAGTTTTACATTCTGTAGAGGCTGCATGCTGGAGTATGGGATCTGATTCTGATTAAAATATTTCTCACATGAATCACCCTCGTTCGGGGAAAGCGTAACATCTACACATGTTGCATGCGAGAATGAAGCGTGTTCAGCTCAGAGTAATTATGTTTATTTCACTATGGAAATATTTTTTTCACTTGCTCTTAGTTCCTAACGCAGGGGTCGTGTTTTTAATAGAGTAATGTAGGCGTTTCTATATCCAACACCAAATACTGAAGTTTGCCTTCAATAATTCAATTATCGTTAAGTCATAAACCATCTGACATTTATTTATGCAGAGTTGTGTCATATCCGTTATACATATTTTTTTTGCAGGGGAGGAGAGCTGTCCTCTGCTTCCTGGATAACAATCATCTGCCCTAATCAAAGAGTCTTTAGTCAACAGATGTTTAAACAAAGGCAAGACGGCAAAGGAAAAGCTCACAGCAGGCGGCTTTAGGTGCTGAATGCTGAATTTAGTTAATGCTTTTTCATGTGAAGCGAAGATCTTACTAAAGATACATTAATGCAAGCCAGCTTATAGACAAAAAAAAAAAAAAGACGGGTGAGTCAGAGGAAAAAGTCTGCAAACTGTGGATACACAGCTGTGTGAGGCTCCCACGATGTCATGAGAGGAGACACAAACCTGCACAGCAAG
This sequence comes from Fundulus heteroclitus, assembly GCF_011125445.2. Taxonomy (NCBI): domain Eukaryota; kingdom Metazoa; phylum Chordata; class Actinopteri; order Cyprinodontiformes; family Fundulidae; genus Fundulus; species Fundulus heteroclitus. The sequence continues at coordinate 15,222,830 of NC_046378.1, read as the reverse complement.
GGAAAATAATCTCCCAGCTGGTGGGCCAGGAATGCAAAGCCACCGCGGATCCCTCTATCCACGCTTTACACACGCATGTGCGGCAGCCGGGGTTTCAGGAGGCGGGTTTTTTACCTGAGAAGAGGCAGACAGCGACGCCGCACGCAACGTGAAAGGTCTTGTACTTGTCCAGCAGCCTGCGCGTCTTCCTGCTCGATACCTGCAACGAGGGGGGGCGAAAACAGACAGAAATCACTGCGATTACATCCGGGATTAATCTTCACAAGGAGTTCTGTTGTGCTTTAGAAACCAAATGTCCCCACTTTTACTGCCAATTTCAAATGGTCTTTCTCTGCGAGTCTTACCGCGCGTGTTCCTCGTATGAAGGTGAGCAGAGAGCGGCACATGGGCAGCAGCACCAAACTGCAGTTCAGGTTGAGCACAGAGGCAGACGCTCGGCTGATGCACAGTCCGACCTCAGGAAGACAAACACACACACACACACACACACACACAAGCGCACGCTGTCAGACAGGCCAGAAGATTAGGAATTATGTAATTAAGAGGGGCTGAGAGCCTGAGGCATGACTTCACCGCAGACGTTTATGGCAAACCACCTTTGTCTCTCACAATGCGGAGGTCTGAGTCTGCTGATCATTAGGGTGTGACTCAGCTGAGACCATTCTGGTTAAAAAAAAAAACAGCTGTGACCTCAGGACTGAGACAACAGTAAGGGGGTTTTGTTGGAGAACCCAAAGACACACAAGAGACACAAGAATTAGATATTAGAAAAGTTAAGTCTTTAACATTTTCTTAAGGTGACAAACGTTTGCTCATTAACTTGCATAAGTTTTCATAACAATTAACCTTTTTTACATTTTGTTGTGTCACAACCTTAATCTTCGGTGTATATTTTTGTGGGGGTTTTTTTTTTACTGTGTGTTATGCACCAGCACAAAGCAGTGCATCATTTTGTAGATGAACAATTAAACATGGTTTTGACGATTTTTTTAATTTAAAAGTCTGAGTTTGGTGTGCATTTGTATTAGTCAGTTAAACATGGCTTCTTACAGCTTTTGTTTTCAATAATGACTCTCTAGTCGTCCATAAAGATCAGATTTTTGGAGTGCATGACTAATAGTTCTCCTGTCAACAGACTATCCAATCCAGAGCTTTGAATCTCCGCAGCTCCTCCAGAGGTACCGCGGTTACCTCCTGACTGATGCTCTTACTGATGCTCCACTTGCTCACCCCATCAGTTCAGGGGAAAAAGCCACGTCTTTGGTCGGTTAGCATTTGCGATACACCTGAAAAGTGCTCTGATGGATGTAGAAAGCTTTGGACATTGTTTTAAACCTAATCCCGCTTTCTACGTTTGAAAAGCCAGTGTTATTCTTCTTCCCATTTCACGCCACTACTTTGTGTTGGTCTGTCACATAGTTAGATTTGCTCTACCAGCTTTGTTTGCTTATCCTTCTTTGCAACAAAGTTAGATTTCAAAATATTGCCACAAATGCTGAATTGGATTCAGGCCTGGACTTTGACTAGGCCATTGTAACACATGCTTTAATCCAAGACACGCCATTGTAGCCGCGCTTCTCTGCAGCTCCTCCAGAGTAACCATGGGACTCTTGGCTGCTCGTCTAATTAATTGTTCAGATGATGGACTGAATAGAGCTTCATGAAATGTTCAAAGCTTACAATATTGTTCTAGAACCTAACCCTGCTTTAAACTTCTCCACAACTGACCTGTTTGCCATGTTTTCATGATGTTGGTTCTCTAACAAATCTCTGAAGCCTTCACAGAACAGCTGGATTTTATACTGAGGTGGACTATTTGCTAACTAGGGGATTCTGAATTTATTTAGGACCATATGTAGCTGAAAACAAATTTATGCCAGTGATAAAATCTGACAACAAACTTTGTTCCAGTTTATAACTATGTGTTGGTCTATCATGACATTTTTTTCTGATGGTAACTTGACAATGTTTGAAAGGTCCACATGGATGTAAATACTTTTGCAAGGTGGTGTACCTCCCCTAATCAAGTCTAAACACACAGATTTACCGTGACTTGTCTGTTTTTTTGTTTCTTTACAGGTTAAGCGGGGTTCAGCATCTCACCCGAGACGACACGTGACGAAATGCGGGGAAACGCACCTGAAGTAATGCGCGAGCAAGACGGGATAATCTAACTGAATAAATCTCAGTCTGCGGCCCAATAATCAAATTGAGGCCAGAAACGCTGGGTGCACTCCGGCATCTCGTAAACTCGGCACGTTTGCCGGGAGCTTTGTGCTCGGCGGGCGCTGCCGCTTCAGATTACCTCTGGCTTTACTGAGATAAAGGTGTGCAGATCAAAGGAAACTAGAAAGTTTTGACTGGGCTCTAGCGGCCTGTGAAGATGTTTCGGTCCGAGAGATCCAAGAAAGTCAGGCAGGTTTACTGAATTAAATTAATAAATTAGACAAACGCACAACCCGAGCTCTAATCTGCACTCCCATCAAGGCCCGAGTCTGATGGTCAAGAAAACGACAAGTCAGACATAAAGGGATCCCGACTGTCTACCCTAAGCGTTGAAATATAACAATGCTGCTGTGGGGAACGAACCAAAGCTTGAACCTAAATATCACTTCAGGTTAACCTCAGCTCACCACAGTCTGATCCTTTTATTCTTCAAAACACACACACACACACACACTTCACAGAGCCTCTTAAAGAAAAGCAGCTGATGGCAGAAACCCCTAGACGGAGATCTGATCCGCTCCTTTCCGACACCCAGGACGCTCCTGCCGAACAGGTGAACAAGACCAGAGACTATTTGAGGTATTAATGCCGTGGAAACGCACCACGCTTGTACTCGTGTGCACGTAAAGATAGGCACTTAAACTTAAGCCCTCCGGCGAGGCATTCAGTGGAACCAGCGGCGTGCCCACACTTGCCCCTGTCCTCCCCTTCTGCCTCCCACTGTACAGGCAGTGCAATAGTTCACGCATGCTGTTTGCTGCCATTTCTCATCGCCTCTCGGGGCTCTGAGGGCACCAACTTTGCTCTGCTTGAGCGTTGCGTAACCTTGCTGGTGTTTAGAAAGAAGACATTTGCGTATACTGTGCATTTAACATCTCTCATACCCCTGTATGCAATTCTAGGGCATTCTTTATCCACATGTTAGGAGTACAGTGATTTTAAATTAATTTAAAATTGGCCAATTCAGGTTTTCTTATAAAGAAATTATAGAGAAATCCACATACAGGATTTCTCCATAAGTAGTTCCAGCCACCTTCCCTGTCCATGCAGAAGAAAAGCTCCCCCACAGCAATATATTGCCCCTACCATGTTTGATGGTGGTGTAAAGAGTTAGTTTTTCCCAAACTCAACATTTTGTATGTAAGCCAATTTTGGGTTTCCTCTACTTTGGCATGTGGCAACTTTTAAACATGGCTTCTTACAGCTTTCTTTTTCAATAATGACTCTCTAGTCGTCCATAAAGGTCAGATTTTTGGAGTGTATGACTAATAGTTCTCCTGTCAGCAAACTCTCCAATCCAGAGCTTTTAATCTCCGCAGCTCCTCCAGAGGTATCGCGGTTACTTCCTGACTGCTGCTCTCACTGATGCTCCACTTGCTCAAACCGTCAGTTCAGGGGGAAAAAAAGCCACTTCTTCGGTCGGTTAGCGTTTGCGATACACCTAAAAAGTGCTCTGATGGATGTAGAAAGCTTGGGACATTGTTTTATAACCTAATCCGGCTTTCTACATTTGAAAAGCCAGTGTTATTCTTTTTCCCATTTTACGCCGCTACTTTGTGTTGGTCTAATAACTTGAATTAAAGTTTGTGGTTGTGACATAACCAGAAGTGGATGAGTTAAAGGGGATGAATACCGTTGACAGAAACAGTATTTGTTAAAATAAGTAATTCATGTCCAGAATGCAAATATTGGCTTGGTCTCATACAGAAGTGCATCAGTTTGCAACAGCACTGTGAAATGCACCCAGCAGCAACAGCATTACCTATAATCCAAACTGCTGGTTATATGTAAGCATGTGTTTACATAAATTTAAATCTTTAATCTTTTTAGCTCTTAATGGTTGTAAATAATACGCTTAGTCTGACACTCCATTTCCTAAAAGGAAGTTCTTAGTGGTGTTTTTTTTTGTATTCTTTGATCTCTATGTTGCTCTCTTAAGTGAAAACAGGCCAGAGATGCTCTATCTTTCATAACAACGTGAGGGGGCACAAACAGGGAGTACGGAGATTTCAAGCAGCCTCCTCATCACCACACTGACGTCACTGTGCCTAAACGTTGGGACCTTCATAGTTGTAGTCCAGACTTTTAAGGTTCACTCTGTTGGACTCAGTGTAAGCACCAGCCACACTGAGTCTTTACATTTATATGAACTTTTCAGGCTTGCAGTTGAATAAAAGCTGCGCTTAGCTGGCGGTTTCAGAGAATTGGTTGAAGTCAAACATCTTACGTTGTGCCTCAGCTCACTCAATTATACCTGAAGGTGAGATGAATGGGAAGAAAAAGGGATGAACGAAAGCTTGAGAAAGCTCAGGAGTGTCTCTCTTGGGGAAGACGTTTAAGGCTCGACATCAGAGTGAAACCTCCCTTGAGTATAAGAATAAACACTAAGAAGAAGGTATTGGTGCCCGACCATTCATGAGACTTGTACAACAAAATATATACTTTAGTTAATCGAAGGCGATAGAAGTGGAAGATTTGGAAATAAACATTTCATTTCAGATGGGATCTTTCATCTCTGAGACACACACACACACACATATACCGCCACCACCTAGGCTTTTTGCATAAATCAAACAGTGACATTTAGTTCCCATCTACAACACCTTCTCTCATAGGTTTGCTACAAGGTTTGTGGCAAATTGCTAAGTTTTCATTACCTGCTTTCCCCAATGATGGATTTTTTTCTTGCGCTATAGACTGTATAGACATATGTGGTGAAAGCATTTTTTTATTAATAAAACTTTTAGATCTTGAATGAGCCATTTTTTGTTCGATTTATTTCTTTGAAGATGTATTTTAAAGACCTGAGATCTATTTTACTACATCTACTACATGTTTTTTCATAGTCGTCTTGTAGTAGTCCTTGCAACTTTTGCACATTGCAATGAACAGTTGTCCTCTGAATTTAACCCATCCCTTAGGGGCCATTGGGCTGGCACTGTGTGGGGCTAAGGGTCTCTGCTCAGGGAGCCAGAGTTGCAGTCTGTGGGATTTGAACCGGAGAACTGTCTTCTAATAAACACTAGACCACTACTTCTCTTTACACCATGTGTGTAAAGCAGATCATTGAGCAGAAATCTCCTCTATGGATTCTCCAATAGGCCTACTTCTATAAGAATGCCTATACATTTAGTTTATTTTAAATTTTTCATATAATGTTTTTGCATCATGAAAGTAAATCTAACTGCAAGCATATATATTCTTGCAGTTGGATTTACCCATTTCATGATGCAAAAACATTATATGGAAAATTTAAAATGAACTACATTAGCTACTACACTGGCCTATATTAGAAGAAAGCTTGATGACATCTGTGCCTTTTTCACAACAGATGCTACGGTTTGTCACAGCAGGCATGAAACAGGAAGTCTCTCACCCCCAGCATCTTGTAGAGGTAGTGGTACTGCTGTCCTGTGGAGTACAGCAGGAAGGTGTTCAGGAACATCCAGGTGTTGGCTCCCAGCCACAGCATCTACACACAGAGAGAGAGAGAAATATCATGGATAAATTACAGTTAACACCCAGTTTATACTCACACCAAAACACAAGCTCACATTCAGAAAAACAAAGGATGAAGGCAAAGGTACATCTGAAGTGACTTGTCCGTTTTATCTTCCAGATGCTGCAAACAGATGTGACAAGCAAAAGGGCGCACACTAGTAACAATCTCTGGGCTGTCTGTCCAACCATCTGAAGGTTTGCCAAACATTAAACACACCTAAAAGTGAACAGCAGTAAAGTAAGGCAGGCGGTAAGCAGAAAAAAGAGGACTGAACCGAGGGAGGGGAGGGGGGGGTGTTAGTTTGGAAGTTTGTGCCAAAGCTTCCCCCACCAGGACCAAGTGCTTCCCTCCCTCGTTGGCGACCCAGCTCCGCAGCGACACGGCCATGGTGCCTTCAGGGTCTCTGCCGCTGGAGCTGCCCCAGGTTTCCCCCGACGCTTGAGTCCGGCCAAGAGGCTGGAGGTTGTTCCTCCCGGCAGCTCTGTCTCCGTCTGTCCCACCGGTGTCTGCTCCAAGGCGTCCAGCCAGTACTCCTCCTCCTCCTCCCTCCCTGTTCTGAACGCCTTTTAACTTCTCACCACCCTCCCTCTTAAAAAAAAAAAAAAAAAAAAAAAAAAAAAAAAAAAAAAAAAAACCTCCGACAATTCTCCAACCTCACTCTGCTTCATCCTGCCGGTTCAACTTTCTGCACGACTGACGCACATATAAACCTGGACAACAATAAAGAGCAAATTAATAGGACCTGCTGTCATTTTCTGAAAGATTAGCAGCAGGCAGAACAATGAACATCGCTTCACTGCTCCTCGCCTCCTCTGTCTGCCACTAGAGGGAGCCATAGACCAACATGACGCCTTTATCTCAGACGTCCATTGCTTTAATGAAAAAACCGCTTGAGAAAAAGACAGAAACTTGTATTAAAAATACTAATTAATAGTTTTTAAAGAAAAGCTGCTGCTCCAAGCTACACCATAGAAGATGTCTGATGCCACCACAGAGTGAAAAAAGGTCAGGAGCAGGGGCGGTTCTAGACAGGGGCCAACAGGGGCCTGTGCTCCTTTAGAACTGTTCCTGGCCCCTGTTATGGCCCCTGTACTAAAGACATGATATTAAATTTCTTAGGATGATAAATGCTGACAAAGATACCGTGACTGACTGGTCATTTGAATCAGTTGTATTTTTTACATTTATGGTTTTACCCAATAATAAAATAACAAAATAACTAAAAAATATACAAAAATAACAATAATTAAAAAATGAGGCTGTTTCGTGTTAAGCTCCTGCCGTATTGAGAAAAGATCAGGGGTCTGCAACCTGCAGTTCCAGAGCCACAATTGGCTCTTTGGCTTAATTAATATATTAAACGATGAAATGTTGACCTGTTTAGTTTTCCCCCCCCCCAATCTTTTGTTTTGTGCCCCTGTGAAAAAACACTGGCCCCACCCTGGTCCCCCTGCTAAATTTGGTCAAGAACCACCACTGGTCAGGAGCGCTGCCCTGCTCTCCAAAAGATCTCAGTCTCCTTAGCAGGTCGTCTGCTCTGAGCCTTCATGTTGTGCCTCCAGTCCAGTGCATTGTTCAGGTGAACACAAATGTCTGCGAGAGTCCTCTGGCTCAGGGGTTTCCAAACTTTTCAACCTACAACCCCCAAAGTAACAGAGACAGAGATTGATGGCCCCCTTTTGGCAGGTGGATTTTTTTATTTTTTGGAAATTATGAGAATAAATGCATAAAATTACATGAATAAAGTTGAATTTTTAGAGGAACTCTTGCAAAATAGTGCAGCTTTCCTCCTGCGCTACAATGAGGAATGTTGAGCATCTTGCAAAGTTTTAATTTGGTATCGGTTTCACTAATAAGTAAATACTAAAAATTTTTAGTAGGCCTACATCAAAAACAAATCATCTCACAGCCCCCAACAGGTCTGTCTCTTGGGACCCCCTGCTCCAGCTCATTGTCAGCTAACTTGATGATGATTGACAGTGTGATGGGTCTGCGCCTGTGGAAGTCCACCACCCGCTGCTCGGTTTTCTCTGTTTGGTCAGGGGGTGGTTCCATAGTCCACATAGTCCTGTGTCCATGGTCTGTACTCTGTATTTTAGTCACCAGTGCAGAGGCCGAGTATGACAGACTCATCCGAAAACTTCTAAGCAGCCATGGGTCAGATGATGGAGAATCGTCATCCGTTTATCCGAGGTAGGGTCGTGGGACAGCAGGTCCAGGGGGGAAACCAGACATGCCTCTCCCCGGCAGCATCTTCCAGCTAATTCTAGGGGACTCAAGGCATTCCCATGCTAGATGGGATATATATTCCCTCCAGCAAGTTCAGGGTCTCCTCCCAGTGGGATGCACCAGGAAAAACCCCAAAGGGAGGCACCCAGGGGGCTTCCTGATCAGATGCCCAAACTACCTCAAGGGGCTCCTTTTGATGTGTAGAAGTAGCGGCTCTACTTTACCCTACTCCTCACCCTGTCTTTAAGGGAGCAATAATCAAAATTTCATTATTTTAGATAAAAATAACTAAAAAATACTTTTGTGAAGAACTAAAGGTATCTTTTTAGATGGACTATGGTTAAACATCACACCATCTCTCTGTGTTGCTCACCAGTCTCTAGTTTCAATAGCTGGGCTGGTCGAGCGTAAGTGCACGCTTGTGCACGTATGTGCACGTGAACAGCTGCAACTCAGGGCTAAGCCCCTCCCTGCCCATAAAATTATGCCCCCAGGCACAACATTGCAGAGGGCATACCTATCTGATCAAAGTGTTTTCTTGCTAACAGCTTCATTAGACTAGCCTCGTGAGACCATCCTGATCTCGCGAGCTTTCAAGGTTTCACTCGCAGATCAGTCTGGCTACTCTCCGTTAAAGAAAATTTGGAGCCGTTCACCAAACGAACGTCCAATCAGCGTTGGCTTTGAGGCGTGTTGAGGTGTGACGCAACGAGAAGCGCGACAGTTCAGTCTAAAGAACATGGTGGCTTCAGCCGATGAAACTAGCGTTAGCGTGGCTATCGAGCAAGTTTTATCGGAATTACAGAGTATTTCTTTGCTGAGCTAACGAGCCTTTACCTGCAGCAGCAAGAGTAGCTTGGCTTGTGGTTGTGTTTTCGTCGTCGCTCTGTTACGAGCGACGACGAAGCATGTTGAAGAGTACGTCATATGCTTCGTTGATCTGATTGGTTTATTTGGCCCGTCTATCACCAACATAGGCCAATCAGCTAACCAGTATTTTTGCCCCTTCCCAAAATTACTTCAACAGAAGGTTTCCAGATGGCTATGCGAAGCAAATCTATCTGGCGGCGTCAGGTTATCATTAGACATGTTCCTCCAAAAGGTGATGCTGTTCTACTGTTTTTTATCCTTTTAGAGGAGCTGACTCTCATCCTGGCTGCTTGACACTCAAGAGTGAACTGCTCCAGTGCACACTGGAGGACATGACCAGAAGAAACCAACAGAACCACGTCATCTGCAAAAAGTCGCAATCTTGAGGTTCCCAAACCAGACACCCTCCTCTCCGTGACTTTGACTTGAGATCCTGCTAGAGTACCTGAAGGAGCTTTCAGCTCATGTAATATCCACCTATGACTAAAATCTAAAAGGTTCTTGAAGTTCCTCATTTATAACCATTCAAAGCAACACACTGTGTGGGTGAGAAACAGAGACAATATTATGGACCATTATTATTGCATCAGAAAGCTGTGAAGATACAGTTATGGATCTGTTTATTTCTAGTTTGGCCAGATATTTAAACACATGCATCATGGGCACAAATACATGATTTTGGGCTTATAATAGACTCACTCTTTTTGACAGGGAGACCTATTAACGCAACACAATACATACAGGCTTAAATGTTTGGCAGGTTGCAAAGAAACCCCAAGCTTTTGTATCCATCATTACATTTCAATCTGAAAAACTCACACAGAAGGAAAAGGCAATTAGAAGAATTTTATTGATACAATATCTTAAGAGTTTGGCGCTCAGACCTCGGCAGGAAAAATTCACGCTGAATTATACTTCAATATGCATAAGCAGGCGTATGAGAATAGGGATATTTCCCCCCAGGTCTGAAACTGGTGGTGGAGTGGAGATAAACAAAGTTTGTTCAGTCCATATGATGAACTGTTTGAGCTAGATGTCCAACTTGATAAACACAGGTTTGCATGAACTGTCCATGATGAGCAAGCATGAAGCGACTGTGGAGAGAAAAAACTCCCCTTTGGGAAGAAACCTCTGGCAGAACCAGGCTCAGCATGGCGGTCTTCTCCCGGACCGTTTTAATGAGTGACTGGGAATTTCATGAGAGTCCAGCAGGAATTACACTCTGATAGGGACGAGGCTGAAGGAGGACCATAGGAAAGCCAGGCGAAGCTTGCTACGATGGTGGAGAAGGGGATGGAGGTGGGTTGAAACCGGTCAACAGAGTCCAAACCGGACACACCCAGCCACCGCTTGCTCGCTGAGGAGAAGGCCGAGACAAGGATGTGGAGTTCTTTTTAAGATGAACCCAGGATGCTGACTGGCTTTGAGGAGGAGCAGTTCAAAGCTGATTGGCTTGTGTCGGAGGCGGATGAGTCCCTGATTGATGGAGGTAGGCAATAGAGTTTCTTCAGTTTGAATTTTCGCTTAGCTCCATTATTACATCATTATTGACCATTCTAATTTTCAGACATGGTGGAAGTTATTTGAATTTGATTAGTTTCCAGGCAATGACATGACAGGCATTACAAGTAATCCAGATATGTATAACAAACATACACAATAATACCACTATACACCTATAAAACATGTAAAAAATAATGTGCATGTTGTCACTGGTGTTTAATACATTTTTAGTCGGGGTTGAGGTGATCAGACGCATTCAAGAGTCCATGTGGAGCCAGGAACAAACTGATCCTGTGCCTTGAGGTTTTGCTTCTGATGGACTGCGGAGGGAAGTGACTTGAACAGCGTCGATCACAATATTTCCTGCCCGTCTTAAAGTCCTGTAGACATGCACCCTGTGGGGAGAGCAGAAGGCAGACAATCACTTTTTTGTGGATAGAGATCATTGTCCTGTGAGAACAGACAGGTGTGTCCAAGTGCTGAGTCAGTCTTTGTCTTCAGTGATCCATCCCTTTTGAGCTTTGCACCAGTGCCACTGGCCCTGATTCTACCACCACCATGTTTGACTGCTAGTTGTCTCATATTTTAACAAGGAGGAATGAAATCATCAGTTCAAACCTCCATTTTGCATTCTGATAATATAGCTTTTATTTTCTTGATCTGAAACATATAAGTGTGTTTAAAAAATAAAAAATAAATCTGCATGGAAGCAAATACTTAATCACGGCACTTTCATTTATGAAGAGCTAAATATTTCATGTGTAACATTTAGCTGACCAGTTAAGGTGGTTTAATGTTTCTGCAGGTGTTCTCTGTGCAGCTCAGTTTGCATTCTTTTAAATAGCATTATATCACAAATAGAAACATTTAAATAGGTGCACTTTATTTGACCACACTTTAATATACTGTTCAGAAATTAAAGGAATACTTTTTAATCAGAGTATATCAAAGTAACTTAAACTTCTGGAGTATTGATCTCAACTAACCTAAGTCCAAAAGAACCATCATCAGGTTTAGGTCCATCTGAAGCCACCAGGCTGGACCTCAGTGATGCCCTGGTCAGGATCTGGGAGGAGATACTCCTGTGCACCATCCGTTACCTCATAAGGAGCTCCGATGTAGTCAGACATGTATGTAAAGCACGTGGGGGCCACACAAACTTCTGAGTATCATTTTGAATTGTGTTGTTAAGTTTCTTGGTGACTTCAGATTAAGTCCTCCGTGAGTTGATCATTTTCATTTTCATCAAATGATGTGTCATCCATCTGTTCCCAACACGTTACCCATTCCATATCAGTATGTATATCTCTTTGAAAACACATTGAATCTACAAATGGTTTCCTATTAGGGTATACATTCCTGTTCATTCTTCATAGTGTACATTTCTATTTTTCATCTAAACTGAATAGATTTACCTCTTTGTTATTGCTTTTTCAGTGCGTGCTTCTGTTGCGTTTCTATTGCGTGCTTCTGCCCCTTCGTCCTGCTGCAGGAAGCCTGCCCCTTCCCGCTGCATACCTCCCCACTGACAACAACAAGCAGTATTTGATTCTTTTCTATTGTGAAAAGTAATGCGCCATTGCAATTGAATCAGACGTTAACAGATACAAATGCTCAAGAGATGTCCACTTAACATAACATGTGTTCATAACTGCAGTAGCTGAAAATTTAGATTCCACAACTAGGTGTGAAGCTATGTTAAATGAAAATGGAAAATGGAAAGAAAACTACTGCAAGATCTTTTGGATGCTCTTTTCATTCCAGCTCCCTGGAAACTAAGCTTGAAATCATTGGTTACCTGTCTATGAATAGTAAATAATTTTCTAATCATAAACTGTTGAAATAAATTAAATTCAGCTCTCCACACAGTGTGAATGGAGCTCTTTCAATAAAATGCTTAGAAGAAAAAGCACCTAGAGGACAAGTAAAAGCTGAGACCTGTGTTTACTCCTAACATTCCTGAGAGCAGAGAGGTTCACCAATTCACACTCCAGTCCATCAAATAAAAAGGGGGATCCTCCACAAGCACGCAGCTGTTCGGAGGCCTGGGAGAGGCCACGGCAGAACAAGGAAGTGCACGTGCTGCAGCGTGGGAAAACCAGGCTGTCCGTCTGACGGCGCTCTGCATCAGTGGACCGAGAATCTGTAACTGAATCCAAACAGAAATGACTGGAAACCAAGTTCTGTTCAGAGCAGAAATAAAATTCCTCATATACGGTCAAGTCAAAAATGCTGCTATTTATAATTGCTTAATTGCTCCACTTAGGTCACGAAAAAATGGTATAACAAGAGCACTAGAGGTCAGAGATTATTACCATCCACAGTTGCTTGCCTGCTGCTGATTTTTTAAATCTGGACAGTCCAAGTTCTTTTATCCACTTTCCCTTTCTCCAGCGAATGCCTCATGAAATTAATTTGTAAATAAGTGACCATTGATGCCTTTTTGCATCATCTGTGTAACATTGCGTCTGTACATCCACACCGAACGTGAATTCAGCCACAATGTCTCTACAATGGCGCGCTGTCACTCACCTGACATATCAGCAGCAATTTGCATGGCGGGCGAAAAGCCAGAAATGCTGTAGTACAATGGCTCTATCAAGTGAAGCTTTTATTTTCAAGGTTTACCTGCCACCCCAGTCTTCTCACTCACTGTTCTGCAGGCTAGGTCCTTCCTGGACTTATATCGGTAGAAAATATTTAGTTGAGTCAAACAACTCAAGCTGACCGCAGACCGCCACTATCAGCTTGTCTTCCATGTTGAGTGAAAACAGCTTTGTCTCCGCCGCAGGCCTTCTCCCCACGTCACAGCCACAACCAGATCCTGATTGGTTGTTGCGGCGCTACAAGACACAAAAATTCAGATTTGTTAAACTACAGTCACTGTTGCTTCACAACCATCACAGGTATCACATCCCTGTACCTTGCGCTGTAATTGCCATAATCGCGCCTGTGGCATCGCTAGAAACGTGCCTGTTGCGTCGCATCGCTCCTGTGTTCCACCTGTACGTAGGGATAACCTGTAAATTGGTCTCTCCAGTCGTCAAAAACGCAATCGGTGTGATCGCACCTTAAGCTGTTAGGGATGTGACTTTGTTGACAGAGAGGATGAATTAATCTGACTGGAAAAAGAATGACGCAAAAACACTAATTGGCCAAGGAGAATCTTTGAGTAACCAATTAGAAACCAGCCTGAAATAAGTGCTGCCCAAATAAGGAAGGAGGTAGAAAAAGAAGCCTGTGTGCTTCTTCTCGATGCTAGTTTATCCTAGAACCTCACAACGTCCTTTACCAGCACTAAGGAGCTATAGGGTATCCCACAATCCTTTGCGTGACATGAAGTATAAGCACAGCCCACCTCACGGAAATCACGGAGGTGTAAACATTGTAGTCCATTTTTGGTAAACTGTAGGCCATCCATGTGCGTTTCAGAAGCCTGAAGCTCCCTTCCCCCCATAACAGAGTTCTTATTGTTGACACCATGCGAGGTCAAGGAGCCGGAGCTAGGAGCTATAATTAAGGGTATTTGGTTGGAGCCACTGACACTCATTTGTCTGGAGCCCCTCAGCATTGAAACTTTAAAATTACAAAATGTGATGAGGGTGGTGCATCAAATTTGGACTAGCCATCTAACTCCATTAGATAACAGAAAGTGATAACTTCTATTTTTGAAAAAATAAGTGTGATTATGGATTAAAATGTTAGAAGGGAAAAGCTGTAAGTAAGCTGTGGAGATAACTAATTTCTACCGCTCAGCCTTCTGGTTTGGCAGTTTGTGTCTGATGTGATGTGCTTCAAAATAAACTCTGCAGAGCGGACAGAAAGAGACAGAGTTTAGTTAAATATATTCTGAAGCAGCCAGAGAAAACAGCCATTATTAGTGCAGATGCATTGTGCGCTAAATGTTACCCCACCACAGACACAAACAGCAACAGTGGCATTCAATACTGTCATTGTTTTGTCAGTATCGAATACTACTACTGCTGTTATGTAACAGTTTGCCGAGAAATCTGAACTGATAATTGTTGTTAATATTTAACGCTTAATAGTTTATTAAGGACATTAAAAGTTACACTGTAAAAAAAAAATAACAGATACAAAGTTTCTTTGAATTGTTAAGCTAAAATTGTTTTAAGTTCAGATAAAATGAAGCCTTTAAATATGATGGTTCATATTTTTTCTGAAAGGCCCAAGAAGATTTTAGTAATGTTTTCTATGTCAGGACAAGCCTTTTCTTTTCTAAGCCTTTAAAACCCAATTAATCATCTGAACACTTTTGTTGATTTCGTTTTCAACCAATGAACCTTTGTGCAGCTTTTTTGCATTTTCCAAAGTAATTATTACAGTAAATGGATTTTCCTCTCGGGTAACATGAGTAAAAGTTAATCATGGCAGGAATCCCTCGATCCTCTTCTTCACTTCAGTGAAAGTCTTGCATGTGTTGTTATTAGAAAGCCTCCTCGGCGTGGCCCTCTGCTCTCATAATGACAAATCCTGAGTCAGCAGAGGAATGGCCAAGGTACACATTAAATGCCCTGACAAGGACCAGCACTAATGAGCTCCCCAGTCCAGCCTTCCTCTCACCGCCTCCGACAGACAGACTTTCAGCTCCTCCCTGCTCGCTTCGCCTCGCTCCATCTCACTCTGCCTCTCTCCCTCTGTGTGCACTTCTAAACAAATTACTCTCTTTATCTGAGCCTCAGCGGGGCTCGCCTGCAGAACTGGCCCGGTCAGTGCGTGGATCTTCTGGGGACGAAGAGCTGCTCGGAAATGAAGAGGGAGAACAGGTTGGTTCGTTGGATCTGGTGGGCCGTGGTTGTGACAGCTTTGTTCCTGCTGGGCTTCAGCATCGGTGAGATCCAGATACACAACCTAACACAAAGTGAATTGTTGGAGCTTTTTTTGCTTTTGTTACAGTGTTTGAGTGACGTTCAACTTAATTAAATGGTTTTTGCTCAGTATTTACTACATTTGCCCTAACAGTTTCAATACAGAGAGGCTAAGTTGTTTTTTTTGTCATCAGAGTGTTTTGTGTAAGATTTGTGAAGCTGCTTAGCCTCAGTGTGGCTTGTAGTGTGTCACCGCTTTGACACATTTCATATCTTTAGTAGGTTAACACCCACTGCCTATAACCACAGCTGTGTTAGAAATATAATACTGGTGATTTTCCATCCAGGAAAATTACCAGGACCACCCCCCACTTTGAGGTGGGTGAAGAATTAAGCAACTTAATCCAAATGAAACACAAGAAACCGCAAACAGTGCATCAGCATTGCATCCTTTGCGTAGACACTGGCAAAAAACTTTATCAGCTGCAACACTGTTATAGAGCTCAGAAATTACAGTGAAATGAATAAAGTCAAAGAAAATGTGAGCTGTTGCCCCTGCTTACATACAAGTTAGAACTGCAGCACAGCTAGCTGCCGCTGGAGGATAGAAAAGTAGCAGTAATTAGATTATCTGTTTATTGATTTTTATGGGGGGGGGGGGTTAGCCTGTGGACACCATGTATTTAATGTAACTTTTCTGTAGTTTTTAACATTTATTTCCTGAAGATCATACTTCAGGATTGGCAACGACTAGCCATGCTGCTAGTGTTTGAAGTGTCCTCTGAGAAACTGTTGAAAACATCACAGAAAAGGTGTTATGTTAGGTGTTCCCACACACAAAAACAGTGCACAACATGCAGTATGCCCCGCAATGCTCGTACTCCCTACAG
This sequence comes from Fundulus heteroclitus, assembly GCF_011125445.2. NCBI lineage: Eukaryota > Metazoa > Chordata > Actinopteri > Cyprinodontiformes > Fundulidae > Fundulus > Fundulus heteroclitus. The sequence continues at coordinate 15,206,781 of NC_046378.1, read as the reverse complement.
ATTTAGATTTAAAATAGCCTGACCTTTGAATTTTAGCAGCATGTTTCTCCTAAATAGAAGAAACAAATAGTTTGGAGTCTCCCAGCCAGAGTCCTGACTTGATTCTGACCAAAAACCTTTGGGAGGACCTAAAAATAAGGGTGATGGTAAAGAGACCCTCAAACCTTGACCTGGGGATCATTAGCAAAGATAGATTATTAGAATACCAGTGACCAGGTGATCAGCAGTTATAAGAAGATGTTTCCACTGATTATTGGGGAGGGTATGAATAATTCAATATGTCTATTGTGATTAAAATGTGAGTAAAACAGAGGTGTTCCCTTTTGAGAGGTGCATTTTTTTAATGATATGAACAATTTGGACTCTAACTCTTCTTATTGCCATATTGAAAGAAAGAATTTTTTACGAATACTTATTCATCCACATGAGAGTCGCTAATTTTTCAGACATGCTTCATTTGTTTGTATGTTCTGTAGGCTGGTTTGCAAAGCGTTCAAACACAACTACTGAGAACCACGAGGCCTCCAGCAAATACCTTGAGGAGTTTTTAGATGAAATGCAGACGGACCAAATCAGAGAGCATCTCAGGTATGAGAAAATCGCTTACAAACCAGACTGTCTGACTGGCTTGTGCATTCAAACGAGAGAAGACACAACTCCGGGCTGAGTTGTATTACATTTCCAAATCAGATATCAGGAACAGCTGACTTAGGCCACAAGACCACATGGGTGTCACAGTGACTGTCCTCCCCTGCAGGAAATTAACCCGTCTCCCTCATCTGGCTGGAACTGAACAGAACCTGAAATATGCAGAGCAAATCATGAAGGAGTGGCAGGACTTTGGATTGGACTCAGTGGAGATGGTGCCCTATGACATCTTGTTGTCCTATCCCAATAAATCCCAGCCAAACTACATCTCCATAGTGGACCACATCGGCAACGAGGTAAGGAACGCCCCTGTAAACAAGATGTAGCAGGAATGAAGTTTTACTTGTAAAGACCGCATGTTTTCTCTTCTGGATGTTCTGTGTTCAGAATACCCTTCCCCGTGTCTTTGTGCACACACTCAAAAACTAATTTGACTGCATTCCTGCATAACTGGAATATATTGTGTGAGGCAAACCTAATGTACTGTTTTTAGCACTGTGAAGAAAATACCCCCTCACCGCAATCACTTCAGAGCCAAAGGTTGCCGATTCTCTCACAAATTTGAACGATGTGGCCAATGCAGCCCAAAACTCCGACGACCTCACTGCGTGTCTGCGGAGTTGACAAAGCTGCAGACAGCATGCGGGGATCACAGACCACTTCAGGCAGTTTCTCCTTCCCCCTGCAAGCTTTCACTCAGGTCCAAGGTCCTCTTACAGTTTCCCTTTGAGATAAACCCCTGCTTGTGTCTTATGACACAGATAATGATACGGCACAAAGACTACAAAGACCTGGGACTGTTGTTGCAGCATGCTGAGATACATGAAGGAATTTGAGCGAAATCAGGATTTACATTCAAGATATCTCAATAATTAATTTCAGCTGATAACCATCTAGCTAAACTGCATTCATGTTAACTCTTGATCATTTTGTCTGGAGGCCCATAGCTTTGTTTGCTGTATGTTAATAAAATTACAAATCTGTTTAAGCATCCACCTGTTGTGTAAAACGTATTTGCTCTCTTAAAGATGTTCTGTTTTTGCTTGTTTTTTTCTAAAGTAGATTAGTAATGATTTTGTTTATTAATGGGGAAAACTATCCAAATCAAAAAGGCCTTGTATGAAAAGTATTTGTCCCTAAATCTAAAAAAACGTTGCATTTCGAGCAACAGCCGCTATCAGCGTTTGCCATAGCATCTTTGTGGAGGAAATTTGACCCACTCTGCTTTGCAAAATTGTTTTAGTCAGCCACACTGGAGGGTTTTCAAGCATTAACTGCCTGTTTGAATCCATGTTACTGTGTCTCAGCTAGATTTAGAACCATGCATTTACAAGGCCACTCCTAAATTTGGGTGGTACCAAACCTGGTAATTCAACCAAGCAGCAGCCAAATAATTACACCGCATCCAAGAAACAAGAAAATGGTACGAAATTACCTGCAAATAAAAACTGGTTTAGCCAGTTGTGCAGTTGGTTGCACTATTGCCTTGCGGTAAGAAGGTCCTGGGTTTGAATCCTAGCCTGGGGTCTTTCTGCACGGAGTTTGCATGTTTTCCCTTTATGTGTGGGCTCTTTCTCTCTGGGTACTCTGGCTTCCTCCCACAGTTCAAATACATGAATGTTAATTGTGTTCTCTAAATTGCCCTTAGGTATGATTGTGTGTGTACATGGTTGCTTGTCCTTTGTGTCTATGTTGCTCTGTGACGGACGGGCGACCTATTTGGGTTGTCCCCTGTCTCTTGCCCAATGGCCCCTGGAGATACCCCTGCACAGATAAGCAGGTATACACAGTGGATGGAATGATGGGTATTTCTTTGAGAACAAAGAAAGGTTCAGATCCTGAAACAATAATGCAGCCTTATGTCATCTACCACCACCAACGTTTTTCTCTTTTGCTATGATTTTCTTTTTTTAGATTTAGCTTTACATGGGATGCAACAGATCCCACATCCCTCAAAAGGTTTCTCTTTTGTCTCAACGCTCCACAGAATATTGGGCAAAACATTTTGGGGATTATCGAGATGTCTTTAAGCAAATGTGAGACGGCTGTTGTTGGTGAGCAGTGGTTTTGGCCTTGGAACCCTCAACTTTTCCCAATATCTTTCTTATTGTCCAATCATGAAAATGCGCTCCAAGCAAGGTTCCCCACTGTTTCCTGTGTTCTCCATATATGGATAATGTTCCTCACTGGGGTTCCCTGGAGTCCAACAGGCTTTGAAAGGATTTTGTGAGCCTTTCCAAACTCATGTGTTTTCCTTACTTTGGTTTTCATCTGTTTTGAACATTCTTTAGTGGATGTGCTTCTTGTTGAAATCTTTTAGCGTACTTCACGTTGTCATACAGTTTCTGATTGAGTGATTTTCCTGATTGTACAGATCAGACTGTAAGGAGTTGCTTGGAAATTTGAACTTAGCTTTCAAAAAAAATTGTTAATCACAGTTTATTTATGATTTCACAAATAGATCAGTTCCTTATTCCCATTAACAGCTAGATTAATCATCTTTGTCATTTTTCAATAAAAAAGAAGAAATAAAACTGTATGTAAAACAGGCAACTAAACAAAACCACAAGGAAGGTACAGATGGGACGAAAGGACCAGTAAAAAATTCCGGCAATTGAACTCTGATGACCCAACAGCTGAATGTGAAGCATGTTCCAGAAATATGCCTGAACTGATTGACTAATTGATCACAAGTGATGCTAAAACACACAAGGGAAAAACACAAAGACAGAGAGTAAAAATAACCTGGGACATCGTGAGACCAAGTTAAAAAAAAAATTAAACCCCAAACCTAATAAACTTGAGGATGAAGAAGAAACTTGTCTTAATGAGTTAATCTGCTTGTTACGTCCTTAAATAATCAGCAAATCAACAGTTCTCTGCAAAAAAAAGGTTAAATGGACAGAAGTTTTCTTCCGATTCATCAGTTTAGCCTTAATCTCAGTTGATTTAATCTACATGTGTTTGATCTGCTGTTTAAAAATACGTTTCTGATGTTGCTACGTTAGTCGCTATTGACCAAATGCAGCGTAAAAAGAACATTGTGCTTAATGCAGTAGAGTCAAAGTGCAACTATCAGTACTCTTCTTGTGTCTTATGTCTTGGGCAGTAGAGTTCAAAACAAAAATTTAAATGCAGATTATAAAGTCTATTTTATTGAGTCTTTTTACACCAAACAGCGTTCTGTAGTATACTATCGCATCATACCTATTTACAATGGGTTGTATAAAGATGCGTGAGATTATATTGCACAATACAGTGTTGTTTTGTCACATATTATATCATATTGTATTGGATCGTATCGTATGTTACTTTATTAGCCCGTGGTGTATAACATTGTATCGCTTTTGTAATGTGTTACAACATGTTGTATCAGATTGTATTACTGTATAATAGATTGTGTTGTATTGTTTACTGTTGTGTTGCACCGGTTTACATCCAGTCATGTAAAATCTCACGCCGTCTTTGTCAGGTTTTTAACACCTCCTTGGCCGAGCCGGCCCCACAAGGCTATGAGGACATCTCTAACATTGTGCCTCCATACAGCGCCTACTCTCCCAAGGGACATCCACAGGTACATTCAGATCCACACACACTGATGCTAAAACAGAAAGCAGAGCAACCCAGATATGCGTCCTCTTTCTTCTATGTCTCTTCAGGGAGATTTGGTGTACGTGAACTACGGTCGAACAGAGGACTTCTTCCAGTTAGAGAGAGAGATGGGCATCAATGTGACAGGGAAGATTGTTATTGCCAGATATGGGAAAATATTCCGAGGCAATAAGGTATTTAAAGATGTCCTCTGTAGTCAGCATGCTTGCATTAAACTATGACTTTTCAATATATTGTATTTATCTCTTAACATTTAATTTTCCTTATAGGTTCTCATGACATGGCTGACATTAATAAGCACTCTCTCATTTCTGTCTCAGGTGAAGAACGCCATGTTAGCCGGAGCGAAGGGGGTGATTTTGTTCTCAGATCCTGCAGATTACTGGGCTGCGGGAGTCCAGGTAACATGTTATGAAGCTTTAGAAAACCCAGTCAGACTAAAAAAAAAAAAAAGCAAGAAATGTATTAGTCATTCTCCTGACCTCTTGTTATTTACCCTCTGAGACATCATGAGTGGGGGAAGAACAAGAGACACAAACCAACCTCTGTTACTAACTTAGCCTTACCCCGATGGCTGGAACCTGCCTGGTGGAGGAGCTCAGAGAGGAAATGTTCTCAACCTGAATGGAGCAGGAGACCCCCTCACACCTGGCTACCCGGCTAAAGGTGTGTTAGAAAGCCTCCTTTAGCCTGCATGAGTACATAAATTGTTAAGCAAAAAGTGCTGATATCCCCTGAACCTTTCTATTTTTGGTCACAACCACAAAGAAAGCCACAAAATCCGCCCCAAGCCATGTAGGGCAGCACAACACACTTGTGGAATAAGATGATCTGTTCAAATGTGACCAAAATGGTTGTTTTGAACAACAAACAAAAGGATTTGTGTGGTGGAAAGGTAACATAAGGCCATAACCTGAAAACACCTACCTCACAGTGAAACATGGTGGCGGGGGATTGTTTCTGCAGCAGTGACAATCTGACCAGGTCACTATCCACTGGAAAAACTAAAAACAGGGTAATACAGTAAGAAGGCTTGCAAAGGACTTGATGCCAGAAACGAGGTTTCATCTTCCAGCAGGACAACGAGCCTGAAGAATTGCAAAGGAAGGGTTTAGACCCAAGCATATTTGTGTACTCGGGTGGTTCAGTCAAAGTTCAGACCTAAAAATCTGTGGCAAGAACTACAATTTGCAGTTCATACATGTTCTCCATCTAGTCTATTAGGGCTTCTGTTACTTAACAAAAAATAACATGCCTCTGTATGTGCAAAGCTGGTGGAGATATATAGACTTGCAGACGAAAATTTGCAGTAAAAAATGTGTGCAATTGTACCCATCTAAGACTTTCCTTTCACTTTACAAGGACACATTTGGAAAAGTTATGGGTGCAAGTCCTGGAAATCTATGGAAAGGTTAGCGAAGGAAAGTAATTAGTACAGTTTATGTCACAGATCTGTCTGTTTCCATCCAGAATACACCTACAGACTCGACCCGGAGGAAGGAGTAGGACTTCCCAAGATTCCTGTTCATCCAATCGGCTTTCATGATGCAATTCACCTCTTGAAGTAGGTTGCATCCTTTTCCCCAGATGATGATCCTGTGGTTCTAAATAAAAATAAACAGTTTAGGTCAAGAAGGCAAGGCAAGGCAAATGGCAAATTTATTTATATAGCACAATTCAGTACACAGACAATGCAAAGTGCTTTACATGATTAAAATATAGCAAAATAAAACAGAATAAGAGCAAGTAGGAATAAAATATAGAAAGAAAATAGAACAAAAAAGTGGTGATTCAGTTAACTAGGACAGTTGAAGGCAATTTTAAACAAATGTGTTTTTAATCTTGATTTAAAAGAACTCAGGCTTTCCGCACTTTTACAGTTTTCTGGAAGTTTGTTCCAGATAATTGGAGCATATGAACTAAATGCTGCTTCTCCGTGTTTAGTTCTGGTTCTAGGTATGCAGAGCAGGCTGGAGCCAGAAGACCTTAGTGATCTGGATGGTTTATACGCTGATAACAAGTCTGTGATGTATTTAGGAGCTAAGCCATTTAAGGATTTATAGACTAACAGAAGTATTTTAAAGTCTATTCTCTGAGATACAGGGAGCCAGTGTAAGGACTTTAGAACTGGGGTTATGTGCTCTACTTTCTTAGTCTTAGTGAGGACGCGGGCAGCAGCGTTCTGGATCAGCCGCAGCTGTCTGACCCACTTTTTAGGCAGACCTGTGAAAACACCGTTGCAGTAATCAATTCGACTAAAAATAAACGCATGGATTAGTTTTTCTAGATCCTGCTGAGACATCAGTCCTTTAATCCTAGAAATGTTCTTCAAGTGATAGAAAGCCGACCTTGTAACTGTCTTTAGATGCTTTTGAAGGTTCAGGTCTGAGTCCATCAATACTCCCAGATTTCGGGCCTGATTAGTGGTTTTTAGCTGAAGCGACTGAAGCTGTGTGCTAACTTTTGATCTTTCCTCTATTGGTCCAAATATTATTACTTCAGTTTTGTTTTTATTCAATTGGAGAAAATTTTGGCACATCCACGTATTGATTTCTTCTAGGCATTTACTCAGTGCCTGAACTGGTCCATAGTCACCTGGTGACATGGTGATGTAGAGCTGTGTGTCGTCTGCATAGTTATGGTAGCTGATGTTGTTATTTTTTATTATCTGGGCTAGAGGGAGCATGTAGATATTGAAGAGGAGGGGACCCAGAATGGACCCTTGGGGAACCCCAAATGGGATTTTTGTCATCTCTGATGTAAAGTTACCTACTGATACAAAAAAGTCTCTGTCCTTTAAGTAGGATTTAAACCAGTTGAGTGCTGTACCAGAGAGGCCGACCCAGTTCTCCAGGCGTTCTAACAGAATGGAGTGATCGACAGTATCAAATGCTGCACTAAGGTCCAATAGAACCAGCACGGTGGTTCTTCCACAGTCTGTATTTATATAGATGTCATTAAACACCTTGATCAGGGCGGTCTCTGTACTGTGGTGAGCACGGAAACCTGACTGGAAAACGTCAAATCGGCTGGTCGTTGTTAAGAAGGTGTTTAATTGTTGAAATACAGCTTTTTCAATAATCTTACTGATAAAGGGGAGGTTTGAGATGGGCCTGTAGTTCTGGAGTAGAAGTTTGTCTAAATTATTCTTTTTCAGCAGTGGTTTGATAATTGCTGTTTTTAGGGACTGGGGGAAAACACCTGACAGGAGGGACGTGTTTATTATCTGAGTCAAATCAGACATTATGACAGGTAAAACTTTTTTAAAGAAAGCTGTGGGGAGAACATCAAGACAGCATGAAGAGGAACTTAGCTGCTGAATGATCTGCTCTAAGCTTTTGTAGTTTATTTGGCTGAATTGGGACATTTTGTCAGGATAAGTTCCAGCTGAGTACCGCTTTGGTTCTGGAGCTGGTGTGGATGTACAAACTGATCCTCTAATTTTTAGGATTTTCTCAGTAAAGAAGTTAGCAAATTCGTTGCAGGCCCTGGTGGAGTGGAGTTCTGAAGCCACGGACACAGGAGGATTTGTTAATCTGTCGACTGTGGCAAATAAGACACGAGCGTTATTAATGTTTTTCTTAATGATCTCAGAGAAGAAAGATTCTCTTGCATTTTTCAGTTGTAAGTTATATCTGTTAAGTCTCTCTTTATAGATGTCATAGTGAACCAGGAGTCTGTTCTTTCTCCACCTGCGTTCAGCTTTGCGACATTCCCTTTTTTCACTTCTAACTGCTGGAGCATTTCTCCAAGGAGATTTTTTCTTCCCGTAAAAAACCTTCACTTTAACTGGAGCAATGCAGTCAATGATGTCTGAGACTTTAGAATGAAAGTTATCTACTAGCTCATCTACTGAGTTGCAGCCCAAGGTTGAGGTAGCAGAGTAAGCTTGAATAAAATTTTCTGTGGCATTGTCCTTAAATAAAATTTTCTGTGGCATTGTCCTTAAAAGAAAGTACTCTTTACATATCTGTTGTTGCTGAAGTATTTGGATGTATTATTTAAAATGCATACTATGTATGTGAAATGTAACAGAAACATGGGGGGACAGATTCCTCCCAACAATTGGAAAGGAGCTCTGAATGTGTCCTACAAGACTGGTCCAGGCTTCACAGAAGGCTTCAGGAGCCAGTAAGTATTCCTCTGAAGTTATGGTTCTGATACTGAAGTTGTCATCCTGCAATGAGTTGATACTCACCCCCCCCCCTCTAACTTCTTTATTAAAATCAACATCTCTCCTGTTATAACTGTGCTGCTACCGCTTCAGCTCAGTCTCCACTCTCTGCCTCCTCCCTCCGTTTGTGTTGCTCCCGATCCAAATCGGTGACCCTCTGGTGGCAAGCAGCCAGCCGATGCACAATGAGGCCTCTTGTGCCTCCTGTCTGCGACACACATTCATTTTCACACATAAACCCTACATGGAAACAGCATGTTCCACAACCAAAACAAAGTTCAGAAACCAAAACGAATGCTCTCGCTCCCACCGTGTTCTTACAGAATAGCTTTGTGCATGTAAGTGTGTGTTGCTTCTCTTATGCCAGTCTCGTAGTTGTCCTCTTATTTATGGAAACAGTTTCTCACAGCAGGCGTTTTGTTGTTTTACTTGTCTGTGTTTGGATCCCGTTTTGTCGCAGTAAGGTGCGAATGAACATCCACAGTAACAACCAGGTAACCAGGGTCTACAACGTCATTGGAAAGATCAGAGGAGCTCTGGAGCCAGGTACTCATTTATTTTGAGCCAGCCCACGAAATACACCTGTTAACACCTGTCTGTTACCATACGAGGGTGTTATTAGAATAAATCTGATGCTTGCCTACAGATTTACAGTCAGAGCAGGTTTTATGTCAGGCTAGAAACCTTTGTAAAAAAAACAGTGTATTCAACTCATATTTTAATTCTTATTTTGCAGACAGATATGTGATTCTGGGAGGGCACCGCGACGCCTGGGTGTTTGGAGGAATCGACCCGATGTCCGGAGCAGCGGTGGTCCATGAGACTGTGAGGAGTGCTGGAAAGCTGCTCAAAAAAGGTACAGCTTTTTCAAACGTGTTAAACAAAGAACAAAAGTGTGAGCGATCGATTTTTCAGCGTCTCCTTGTGTTTGGGTGGGGTGTGTGTAGGTTGGAGGCCGAGGAGGACTGTGATATTTGCCAGCTGGGATGCAGAGGAGTTTGGTCTTTTGGGCTCAACAGAGTGGGCCGAGGTAGCGTGGGTACAAAAAGTCACATATATCGGCTTATTGACGCGTAGACGCACTGACTGAGCTCCGTCTATCCCAACAGGACAATGCCAGGCTGCTACAGGAGAGAGCCGTGGCCTACATCAACGCAGACTCCGCCATAGAGGGTGAACATGGAGTCTGACTCTGTGCTCTCTGTCAGAAATGACAGATTCAATTAGCTTTAATCTGGCACATGCAAGCATTTATGTCCTTTCAAATTCCAGGCATGTACACACTGAGGGTTGACTGCACTCCATCGCTGCACACGTTGGTGTACAACCTCACCAAGCAGGTGAGCACAGCCTGTCTGGTGTACGCGGTTCTGATCAGAGATTCACACAAGGGCCGTGACCATTACATTTGCAGTTTTGATGATATAAGTGTTGTACGACAGACCTCTTCAAAGATTTTTGAAAACAAGAGTGGCGTGCACAAGTTTAAATTAACTTAAAGCATTAATTAACAAGTAATTTATGTTTAATTAGCTACGTTTACGTGGACAAAAGTAATCGGAATTAAGGGCCGATTGGAATAAAAAGCATTGTGTAAACAAGCCAATCGGAATATGATGATTGGATTAAGCTCAATCGGAATGAAAATATAATTTGAATGAGAAGGATGGTTTATGCAAATTGATAATCCACTCAACGTGCATATTAACGCTTGTCAGGCTCAGGTTATTCTAAATGTGGTAAACTGACCCGAGTACGCATGTGCAAATGATGTAAACCTGACGTATTTCTGCATTTGTGAGTGGTGGAAATACGTCAAGAGGTACAACCTTGTGTTTGAAAGTTTGGGTCAAATGGAGGAAACTCACAGAATGAATACATACACGAATGGGAAAATTATTCCAAACATGCAAATTAAAACTGGGTTTTTGATTGGATAAAGCAACATGGCATTATGCTTTTGAAAAAGCTCCAACATTCAACATATTGAAAAAAATATAGACCAGGCTTAAAAGCCAGGTACATAGAAGAAAGGTAGGATGACCTTTAATTTAAGTACACCATTTCTGCCACGAAGAGTGATCAACTACCCTGACAGAATTATGCCGGGAGATCACTTACGACCACGAACAGCTCGTTAAGGTAATTTTAATCGGATGCTAGAGGGAACAAATGGTAGATTTCAGGGGGGGAAAAATCTAAAATGTCTTGTTTGTTTGTTTTTTATTTATTGGTGTTGTTTGTTTTAGGATTTTTTTAACCCCGGAAAACAAACAGTTCAGATAAATGACAGTCTAAAATAAATCTAACAGCTATGTGTTTAAACCATTGACCAAAACTGTAAATAACGTATGTCTGCCATTTATTTGAATGTCTTATCTCCTTGTTTTCCTTAAATCTTGTCTGCTTACAGTTTTCTTTCCATATTTCTGTGCAGATAGCAAGTCCAGAGGAGGGAGAGGATGGAGTTTCTCTGTATGAGAGTTGGCATAAAAGGGACAACTGGACCAATGATCGTGATGCACCCCGGTAGGAAATCTCAGGTTTTTCAACAACTAGAGACTGTGATAAAGCAGTAATCATAAAATAAAATAAAAGTTTGCAGTGTTTTCACCCACAATATTCCATCATGAAAACACTTTATTTGATGTGTCAGCAAAGATAATCTCAAATCATAGAGGATGAATCTTCACTTGATGTCACTGAGATGCTGAAAGAGCACTGATGCCATATTTTTTTTAAAAACTGCATCAACCTGCTTTGAAATGATAAGCACCGAGCATCCTCGCTACAAACCTTAAATATGTTCATTGATTACTAAACTTTTACGGTTTTCACACTTTAGCTCATCCAAACAGACACTGGCCTCCAAAGGTTCCATAAGTAAGTTAGCAAAGTGATCAAAAGATGGTGTTTCCAACCACCAACACCTGTTATCAGAAAGGAAGCTCCAGCCTTATAATTGCAGCATAAAATAGCGCCACCTGCTGGCTCAGTTAAGGCACAAAACTCTAAGGTTGTTCTGCCAAAAGGTTCTCATTACAGAAGGCTTTTAAATGTTTTACCAATAGCATTAGTGGAGTTGTTTAAGCTTAGTAAGGTTGTATGAAGGTTCAGGCTGTAGCAAGATCACTTGAGTACATTAACATCATTTCTGTTTTTGTTTTTTTTAAATACCAGCTGTATTTTCTTGACTGTATGGATTTTCCTTGAAGATCTCCTGAAGACAATGTATCTCAGGATTTTCTCCATTTACTTTTGCTAGTTTTTTTTTTCACAGAAACCCAAAAAGAATCCAGAACAATGATGTTAGACTGTGGGGGTTGTAACAATTATAGTTTTTAGTGTTTAACTCTTCCCACACGTGCCTTTTGTTGTTTTTTTATGCTTTTTGAAGCATTCTCACCATATATTGAATTATTTGTTTATCCAGGTAAGAAGATTGTACTTCTTATTTTCTGGGAGTCACGGAGGTGTAATTTGATAAATGTTTAACCAGTCGTCTAATTCTATACAACTGGTATTGCACTCCAGGCTGTTGTAAAAAGCCATTGTTTGAATGCTTCCTGATGGAGAAGAAAATAATGGAATCGAAATCAAGATGAACCGAAGAATAAAGTATGATTACGATGAAAAAACAGTGATACTTTTTGCAAACTATTACATTTATGTGATGACTTATTCGATTCAAAATAGGCAAAATATTGAAAATTTCTTGGACATTCCTGTTCAGTTATTAAATACCTATAAAAATTATAACATTTGTACAAATCACTGAGTGAATATGTTTTCCTTCCTGGTTTGATTTAGGATCAGTAAGCTCGGGTCAGGCAGTGATTTTGAGGCCTATTTCATCCGTCTGGGAATCGCTGCAGGGAGAGCCAGATACACTAAGAACAAGGTGAAACCCCTCATATTGTTCTAAACATCTAATAAAAATTGGTTACGTTCAGCAAACTTCTTTCATGTTCTGGTGTATTTCAAATAAGAACAAAATTTGAGCTAAAAATTTTAGCCTATTCTTTTTTTTTTTTTTTTAAAACCGCTTGTGTTGCACTGCATAATTTATCTGTTATCTGCATATTCTAAAAAGTTTTCTTTTTCTATACTATTCTATATTTTTAGAATAGTAGTGAAAGGAGCCCAGATAATGCCATGTATTTCAGTTCTGATCTGACTTCAGAGTTATGTCTGAACAGGTTTAAAATGACATTTTTCAAGCCCTCTCAAATGTTCTGTATGCTTTGTGTATCCATTCAGAAAACAGAGCGCTACAGTAGCTACCCCGTCTACCACAGTGTGTACGAAACCTTTGAGATAGTGGAGAAGTTTTACGACCCCACCTTCAGGAGGCTCCGGGCCGTGGCTCAGGTAAGAGGAGGTCTCATCTTCCTGTTGGCTGATTCCCAGGTGCTTCCTCTTGATGCTACTGAGTATGCAGACTCCCTGAGGAAGTACGCACAGAGCATTGCACATCTGGCCCAGGCAAACGCAGAACAAATGCAGACGTACAAAGTGTCATTCGGTGAGTTTATGTCCATCTTTATCCGTTGATACTGATTAGGCACTTCCGCTGAGTGTTGTGTAATTCGATTGTGTGTTTACATGAGTTTACAGAATGTTTTAATATATTTTTTTACTTTATTTTAGAGCCTCTGTTTTCTGCGGTGGAGAACTTCACAGCCGCAGCCAGAGATTTCCAAGAGCGTCTGCAAACTCTCAACACACAGGAGTAAGAGCCGAAACGTTATCTGTGGTTAAACAGAAATCCTGCTTGGTTGAATCCACTGATTTATATAAAAACTGAAATTGTTGTTTATTTTAACAATGATCTCCAGTGCAGGGGTATTTTCTGTGTGTTAGTCCTCTACAGGTGCGAATGGTGAATGACCAGCTCATGTACCTCGAGAGAGCCTTCATCGACCCGCTCGGCTTACCAGGCAGACCCTTTTACAGGTTAGCTCCCTTCACGCCTACAAGTTTGTGTTACAGAGTAAATACAGACATGATGACTCTGATCACTTGCTACAAGTGTGCGTTCTGCCGGTTTTGGTTCACTTCACATGTAAAGTAACGTAATTTTTACTGTGCTCTATTGTCATTTACATAGGCAACACTTTTCAAAATAAAGGTAATGCACATTTATCTAAATTCCAAAAAAAGTAAAAAAATAAATGTATTAATTAATTCATAAACTGGACTTTTTTCCGAAGTTTGAAGACATTTCGCTTCCTATCCAGAAAGCTTTCTCAATTCAAAATGTCTGGAGTAATGTGGAGCTCCAAGCTTTATGGTACTGCCCAACAAAGGCCTTATAATGGCTTAGATAACATGCAAATTGAACCAAAACTGGTCCATGCCTCTGCAATGGGGAGTCCATAGGGTCATTATTGGCCTGGCTTACAAGAGCGATGTTTTGATAACTCCTATGGGGGTGAGGATTGAGGCGATGATTGGCCGAAATCAACCCCCAACCCACAGGAGGTAGCTCTCCTGTGTTGAGCCATGCGTCTGTGGAGAGGATGTTTGGTTTCTCCAATATAAAGATCAGAACATTCCTCACTGCACTGAACTGCATACACCACTCCGCTCATCTTAGGTTTGGGGAAACCTCAACATTGAAGTGTATAGGAAACCCACTCACACAGACCAATATCTTATTTTTGACTCACACCACCCACTGGAGCACAAACTTTCTGTCATCAGAACCTTACAACACCGGGCCGAGCATGTCCCAACTAAACAGAAAGGAAGCACAAGGAACAGAAACACATCAGAGATGCCCTAAAAAAACCTGTGGGTACCCTAACTGGGCTTTTGTCAAATCAGCAAGAAAATCCAAAAGACCCGCTGCAGAACATAATGGTGAGAAGAATAAATGAAAAAACATCGTTTTTCATATGTTGCTGGAGCCTCTGAAAAACTCAAGAGGATTTTCTCCAAACATAAAATCCCAGTAGATTTCAAACCAAACAGGACCCTCAGACAGAGACCGGTGCATCCCAAGGACAAAACCCCCAACAACGATCATGACGACTCCCTATTACTAAGGGGTGGACCTGTTTAGGTTTAGGTGCATGTTATCTAAGCCATTACAAGGCCTTTGTTGGAGCTTCACACTAGCTTTCTGGATAAGAAGCGAAACGTCTTCAAACTTCAGAAAAAAGTCCAGTTGTTTTGGGTTTTTTTTTTACTTTTTTGGAATGACCATGACCTGGATGACTGAGAATCTTCACCAGCACATTTATCTGAACACATAAGAAAAATATGTTATAAACCTTAAATCGGCATACAGTGTTTTCACAACTGAGAGCTCCAATCAGGGCAACATCTGGACATGACTGTATATCGAAATATTGACAGTCATGTCGATATTTGGCACACATATTCATGAGAATATGTGTGCCAAACACATATTCTCATTTGTGTTTGGCAATGAGTTGGCAGAAGGAGCAGATCAGATGCCCATAGTAGAAAATCTTATTTATTTGTTTTAGCTTTGAATCATATTGTGTTGATTTTGAGATGAACAGGGACACGCATGCTCTGTTAATGGCGGCGTATTTTTAGTCCAATAGTTCTCACCACCACTATGTCTGAGCAGACCAGAGCCCAGCTATTAACTGCTTGATAACTCAGTGAAATGAGTGTGTGTGTGTGTGTGTTCATCATGAGTATTTCAAATAAGGACACCGTGTCATTGTTTGAAGCACTTACAAAAAACCCAGGAGACAGATATGAATTGAACAGTCTGTTGAAAAGGGAGGATTCTGGAAGGTGGTCAGATAGTTGATGGTGGGTCCTTCCTCCCTGGAAGGAGGAGAGAGTGGTGAGTGGATAATTGTGTTTTCTAGAGAAGATGAGATAGTGTGGCAGCTTACTTTCAGAAAGAAGTGTGTTAAATCTGGAGGAGGTTAGTAGGACCCGGGGCGGCTGTCTGAGCTGGTGTGCCGTGCCGTAGTTCGTTGGAGTACTTTGAGAGGCGGTAGACTGAAGAGGATTAACCTGGCCGGCTGTGGGGTTAAGATCCAGTGGTTTGTCATGGGTGAGCTTTGTCTTCAGGGGGAGATCAGGAGGACATCTGATGGTAAACCAATAACAAAAAGAAAACAGCCGAGGTTGACGCTTGAAAAACCCTGGAGAACACAGAGGTACCACTAGGGTTGACACTCAGGCGTTAAATGACCGGCAGCTCCTTTTGCTCCTCACAAGGGGCCTGATGATTCTCAAGTAAATTTTAGATAAAAGTTTAATTAGCTAGAATATATTTATTTAATAGGCAAGGCAAGGCAAATTTTTTTATATAGCACAATTCAGTACAAAGACAATGCAAAGTGCTTTACATGATTAAAATATAGCAAAATAAAACAGAATAAAAGCAAGTAGGAATAAAATATAGATAGAAAATAGAACAAAAAAGTGGTGATTCAGTTAACTAGGACAGTTGAAGGCAATTTTAAACAAATGTGTTTTTAATCTCGATTTAAAGGAACTCAGGCTTTCCGCACTTTTACAGTTTTCTGGAAGTTTGTTCCAGATAATTGGAGCATAGGAACTAAATGCTGCTTCTCCATGTTTAGTTCTGGTTCTAGGTATGCAGAGTAGGCTGGAGTCAGAAGACCTGAGTGGTCTGGATGGTTGATACGCTGATAACAAGTCTGTGATGTATTTAGGAGCTAAGCCATTTAAGGATTTATAGACTAACAGAAGTATTTTAAAGTCTATTCTCTGAGATACAGGGAGCCAGTGGAAGGACTTTAGAACTGGGGTGATGTGCTCTACTTTCTTAGTCTTAGTGAGGATGCGGGCAGCAGCGTTCTGGATCAGCTGCAGCTGTCTGACCCACTTTTTAGGCAGACCTGTGAAAACACCGTTGCAGTAATCAATTCGACTAAAAATAAACGCATGGATTAGTTTTTCCAGATCCTGCTGAGACATTAGTCCTTTAATCCTAGAAATGTTCTTCAGGTGGTAGAAAGCTGACCTTGTAACTGTCTTTAGATGCTTTTGGAGGTTCAGGTCTGAGTCCATTACTACTCCCAGATTTCGGGCCTGATTGGTGGTTTTTAGCTGAAGCAGCTGGAGCTGTGTGCTAACTTTTGATCTTTCCTCTATTGGTCCAATTTAATGAGCCCCCCCCCCCCTCAGGAGCCTTAAAGAGGCTGACTACTGTGTCTCCTCTCACCCCTGAGCATGCTTTCAAGAAACACACAAATGTGTTGTCTCAGATTCCTCCAGTAGATTCTGTAACACAATGCTGTCTTCTTTTTCCCCCCTCATCTCTGCGCTGTTTTTCAGGCATGTGATTTTCGCTCCCAGCAGCCATAACAAATATGCAGGGGAGTCTTTTCCCGGGATATACGACGCACTCTTCGACATTGAGAACTCAGCTGACCCGGAGAAGGCCTGGCGGGAAGTCAAGCGTCAAATCAGCATAGCAGCATTCACGGTGCACGCCGCTGCCGTCACTCTGACCCCACCTGCATGAAAGCGCACAAACCTGAGGACACCGGGATATCACGATGTGATGAGACTGTATTTTATTTAATTTCATTTCAACACACTTAGGCAGAGCAATCTCTGCACTTTATCAGGTCCGTTTTCCAGACCTTGGTGACAGCTGTAATTGTGATCACGAAGTAAAAAGGTGGTGTTTTTTTTTTTTTTTTTTGGTTGTTTGTACTCAATTGTTTGCTGCAAGAAACAGTTAAAAGAAACGGAATAAACCAGTTCAAATATTCCAAAATAAGTCACTCTTGATGTTGTAGTTTAATGGTCACAGAACAGGAAGAATAAAAGTTACACGGCAGTGAATTCATTATGTTTTTTTAGTAAATTACTTGTATTAAATCTATTAATTTTAGTGTAACAAGGCTGTAATCATTAAAGCATTAATTCATAGATACATCCAAACAATTGTCGATGTCTGTGGTATGGGGCACTTTATTTGATTGATCAGATTAAACAAGAACATTGTCAGACAAAGATGCTAAGCAACCACTTTCTAATATTAGTTTCTAATATTGGCGTTACACACCAGCAGTGGGATCCCTTAACGTGTTTAAACATGTTGAACCAATGTTCAGCACAGGAGGGAGCCAGAGTCACAAGCTTAGTATTTTCAAAAGTCTTTTAAACTGTTATGTCATAGTAATGATCGATTATTACAGTTTTTATGTCATTGTTGTTCATGTAACAGCTCTCCCTTGAAAATGAGATCACAACTCACGAGACATTTACCTGTATAAACAAAGGATTAATGATGATGATGATGATGATGATGAAGAAGAACAACCAGAAACTAAAATCTGAGGTTTTCCTGTGAAAAGGAGCAGAAGCAAACATTAATTGTACATTTTATTTGACAATTTTACAGCTATATTATTGAAAAAGAAATTTAAAATACGAGACAGCCCATTTATAAATATGATCAGATATGATCATATTTATAAATGTGATATGATAAGAGGATTATCAGCACAGGTACTTTCCCAGTAATCCAAGTGTATTACTGACAGTTTGGGAGCTGCTATTAAATAAAGGAACATCAAACCCTGCACATAATCTCTCCCGACACCCTGGATGCACAAAACTGTTTTTAATGAATGGAGAATATCTGCTATTAAACTTGTTCTTAGAGATAATAATAATAATAATAATTATTATTATTATTATTATTATTATTATTATTATTATTATTATTATTATTATTATTATCAAAAAATTAAGGAATAAATGGTTGTTATGTCAGCAGACGTTCTGCCAAACAGAGGAAAAAGCTTTTGTTTTATGTCTGAGTTTAATAAGAAGATATTGCAGCTAACAAATCAGATTTCTCCCTGTTTATGATTATTCTACTAGTTTGTGTTTAAGTGACGGTGCTCATGTCATGTGGCTCTGTTGACAGAAAACATCTCTCCAGTCGTTGGTGGTAATAATGATTTTTAAAAATAGTAACAAATCGATCTGTCCAGGGTTTACCCCGCCTCTCCTCCATTGACCACTGCAGACAGACTCCCTCCTTCATTTGTCATTACAACAATGCCTCCTTTCTTGCTACAAGATCCACAGGCATTTTTGCGTGCGACTTTCCACCTGACTTTCAAAGGTACTAAATATAGATGCAAAACCTGTACTTCACTATTGCTAAATCACTTTGCAGTTACCTATCAGAATCAGAAACACTTTAATAATCCCAGAGGGAAGTTACAGTTCCAGTACAACCATCCATCACAAACATTTTGGGGGAACAATTGACTGAGGCCTTGCTGCCGAGGACCCCGCCTGACGCGGTTTCCATAGGGCGCTGCCTTTGTTTATGTTCTGATCATTTTAAACAGCAAACTGCTCTGCAACTGGTAGGAACATCACCTTGTACACGCTAACTAGTTTGCATCTCTTTTAAAACATACAAACCTGTTGAAGGTCAGACCCTAGGTAATGCCGAGAGAGTACATTTTTGTCATCTAGCTTCCCTTTGGAAAACACTGAACTTGGGAGAATAATTAACTCAAGCATCAAAACATTTATGTAAAATAAGTAACTTTCAAGAGTTAATTTTTTTTTAACTGTAAAACAACTATTTATATGGTTGAAAAATAAAGCTAATTTAGTTAAAGTTTGGCATCAATACTAATATTGCAGTAAAGACATGATCACCGAAAGGATGTTCTGACTTCAGGGTCGCGTTCACTTTTTATGCAGACATCAACTTAAGTCCACTTTTTGTAAGTAAACACCTGTCCCTCCTATCAGTAAAACCAAAAAACAGACATGAAGAAGAAGGGAGGCAGAGTAAAGAGAGAGCAGTTGATGGGGTGGTTAGTAGTAGCATCTGTAAAACAGTGACCATGTGTAAATAAAAAGGTCCTAGTGTTTCAGTCAGCATCGTTCCTGAGCTAGAATTTGTATGTTGTCATTTTTAGTTCAGTTATGCAAATCAACAGCCATCACATCATTTTGCTAAACTGTATGCATACATGTAGTTCAGCCTACCAAGTAAAACGTTTTGAAATGGCCCTTATGCTAATTTATCGTACGCCATCATGTAAATATTTCCATCATGAACTAACAATACTTTAATATTAACATAAGTGCAGCATATAAACACTGAAATCCATATGTGGTATTCAGCATCAGCGTCTATCAGTGATATAGCCAACTTTAAACCATATAGTTAGTAGCACCAAGAGTTGAATGAACAGACTAAATACTTGTTTCTTGTTTAAACTACAATAAGTATAATTTCTTTCATATCTTTGGCAAAGGGTTTGCTGCAGGGTCAGTAATGATTCTGCTTTGTCCTGTCCGTCCTGTCTGCAGTGACGGTGATGTCACTCTCCGCCGACTCAGCTCCTGCACTCAGATCTGAGCAGCTACACCTGCAGCGGCTCTGATTAGTGGAGTCACTGCGCCTGATGAACTCACTATTAGTGTTGCACCGATACCGATACCAGTATGGGACAGGGGCTCCGATCCAGCACTAAGATGGTGGTATCGGCATCTGCGAGTACCAACAAATAGGGCACCGATACCTTTTTGATGTTTGTATGTCACTTGAACGCAGCCTTCTCTCTACCGACTAGTATTATACATGTTATATAAGTTCATTAAAGTTGCACTATTTTGGCATTTGAGATCCAAAACTCAGGGTTAAAAAGAGAGTATTCAATTATTAATGTAATTTTACTGTCTTACTGTTGCACTACTATTATACATGTTATAATTTCACGAATGTTGTCCTATTTTGGCCTTTGAGAGCCAAAAGTTTATTCAACTATTGTCACCCATTCCAGGTAGGCAATAAAAAGTTCTTCTACTACCCTAAGTAGTATGCCGTTCTTCATATATACACACATCAATTTCAAACAGATGGTATCGGTATCGGCCAATACTGCACAGCCAGGTATCGGGTATCGGTATCGGGGCCAAAAAATGACATTGGCGTAACACTACTCACTATATATTCTGGCCTCTTCCATTGTGTAGCTGCCAGATCCTTGAAAGCCATCATTTAAGCATTCTTTGTTCCAGTGGTCTTTGTTTGCCTTGCCTCTGTCTCTCCTGCTGGCTTCTGTTTCTGGACACCGGCATCCTGAACCATGTAACGACCAAGCCTATCTGACTGTGCCCCTTTGGAAACCTCCGCCTGATGCGTGCTTCATTGTGTGTGTGACCCAAGCCTGGACCACGGATTCCCTTTCTGTCTCTGCCCCGCACCTAGCCTGCCTGAAGCGGGTCATTCATTCAGTGATTCCCACCACACCAGTTTCTCAATAAACCCTTTAAACCAATCCTGTTTGGCTGAATTATCAGATCTCCAGCTTCTGAGTTATTACAGGGCTGTTACATTGTTTTTCTGTGATTTGTGTTATAACTAGCGCAGCAAAAGCTCTGCAAACGTCACACCCCATCCTTAATCATATAATAATGACAGGCTGGTGTTCTAAAATTCAGAAGTATGCCAATCCATTTACATTTTCCAATCTCCTGTGTAAAACAGCTGCCCTTCCCCCGCAGTCTCCTGTGGCTGGTGTCACGGGTAAAAGCCGCCATGGTCACAATGTCACACCAACAGCCCTGTTTTGCCACATGTATATATGAAAAGGATTAACTATTTATGTTTTAGTGTTATCCAACTCCACTTTTATGAGGATCATCTGCAGAGATCATGTCTGACATGTCATGGTAGGCAAACAAACACAGGTCTCATGTTCACAATGGTGCAGACCACAGATAGGATTGTTACATTTCTTCTGTTTCCAGTCATTTAAGATATATTATTTGGGTTTCAGTAATGTTGTCTGGGGTTAATATTTCAATTTTAAGCTAACTCTGTGAACCCTCTCCAGTGATTTCAAGTCCAGCTGGGACAAAACCTCTATCTACTATATTTACATGAATGTCTATTGTAAAAAATAATAGAGAAAAAGAATACACTAAGCCAAGCGAATAAGGTGCCATTCTGGACTAATCAAAGCACAGATCTTATTATTTCTGTTGTTTTATACCAATGTCTGACTTTACCTAAACTTACAGTTTTTAAATTCCATTTTTCAATATTTAGTATAAAACTTATTTGAGTTTGCTAATGTAAACATATTAAATGTTGACAATAAGCTTATGTATTAAGAATGCTTATGTTACCATTCTTCTCATAAAAGTAAAACTTAACTTCTCATTAGTAAAACTTAATTTGTACTTTATTTAACTTGGCAGCATTTTTTTTCCAGAATTTGTATTTGCGTTAGTTCTACTGAAACAAGTTCTCCTCTTATAGCTGTAATAGGAAAATGGCTTTAAATAAACTCCCAGGTGTGGGAGAGCTTCTGTAGTCAAAGAAGAACTTAATCAGCTCTATAAATGAACTCCTGGCCTGGCCAGATCACATCTTTATCACTTTCTGGACACACAGCCAGGTCCTCAAAGGCTGGGTACATTTGTGGTGGGTAGCGCTTCATCTATATGTTCTATTTTCAGTTTAAGATATATTAATTAACTTTAGATAGCATTTAAAATGTATGACACCATATAAAAAGAGTTATTTAACACAGGCTTTAAATCAACGCAGCTTTGGTTTAATACCACATTTATTTTATATTGCATTTTTTTTCCTGTTTTAACATACTGAGAGACATCTTAGGGAACCTTTTCTTTCTATCTTTGCCTTGAATTACAGGTTAGGGTTATGATTTCTTAATTAGTCGACCATTCTTAGGCTACAGCCTCCATATGTTGCATTTTCTATTATTTATGTTTATTTTTGTGTGATTTCAGAATATGGCTCTGCTAATTCTTCTTCTTCTGCTGTTCGGTAGGTTGCTGATTTCTTCTGATTCTAATCCCTCTAAAGATTGTTCAAACTATCTCTAAGTCATTTCACACAGTTAAACTAAATTAACTTCTGTTCACAGTGCAGCACGTACATATTTTAAAGTTCTCATTTGAACTTTCAATGAAATAAAGATAAAAATCATGTCATCATGCTCCAATTAGAATATTAACTTGTCATTGCACAGCATTAATTGGAACAGAGTACATTATACAAATGTACAATGAAAATAAAAATCTGCCCCTTTGCAGTGTACTTATGTCTGAAGTAAAAGAAATGAAATAAGCATAATAATCAAACAACAGAATAATACATAAATTGTACAGAGAACTGTTATTGCTCAGTGTATATCTTGCAGAAAGGATTATCAATAGGTTGCACAGTGGCTAGTTGTAGTAGATTTATGGCCTTCAGTAATACATTTATTTTGCATGCTGTCTTTTTTATTTGAAGCACCTGTAGCGCCTCCTGAAGGGCAACAGGTCTAACAGTCCAAAGGACGGAAAGTGTAAAATGTCCACGGTGAATCAGGGAGGGGAGAGGGCAGCCAGCAGTTCTCTGTGCCATCTTGACTACCCTCAATGTATATACATTTTATATACTGTAAAACAGTATATAAAATGTCAGCAAGCTCTTAATGAACGAGCGGTTAGAAGATCAGCTATAGGCTGGAGTCCAAGTTGTTCTTCCTAAGAATCCTCAGGACGTGCAGACGCTGCTGAGCCTTCCTAATGACCACAATGGTGTGGGCTGTCCATTAGAAATTATCATCCATTAGAGATGAGGACCACAAAAAACCTGAAGGTGTGGACGCTTTCCACCTACTGCTGATCTAGAATTGGACTGGGTTAGTTTTCTGCCTTCTGGAGTCCATTAACAGCTCCTTGGTTTTCAAGCCTCTTTTAATGTCTCCCTGGTGCTTGCAGGGACCTTTGAAAACGTATTTACAAGTTTTCAAGTAACAGGAAATAACTGTTCTGCTATTTCTGCTCCATTCACCTCTGTAATAATCAGAGACACAAGTTAGCAGTGGCTGGATGTATTAAGCTGCAGCTTAATTCCCGAGTCTCTGCTGTTCCTGGAAACTGGCCCCTTGCACTGGCTGCAGTAGCCTCCTATGTAGTAACAACAGATCAGACTAGACATAAACTGTTCAATTTAAAGAAAATTGGAAGACTTAAAGACCAAATTAAAGTAAAGTGAGAGGCATTTTTTTTCTTCATAGTAGGTACATCTGGTCTGGCGTTCTGTTAGCTGTGACATCATCCAGGCAAGACAGATCACCCACTATTACCATCTAATGTAGAACAGATAACTGGATCAATGTGTGCTTCTGTGCTTGTTGTGTCTCTTCTCTGTCTTCTTTAACCCCCTGTCGGTCGAAGCAGATGACCGTTCACACTGAGCCTGGTTCTGCTGGAGGTTTTTCCTTCCCGTTAATGAGGAGTTTTCCTTTCCACTGTCGCTCAATGCTTGCTCAGTATGAGGGATTGCTGCAAAGCCACCAACAATGCAGACAACTCTCCCTGTGGCTCTATGCTCCTTCAGGAGGAGTGAATGCTGCTTGTTAAGACTTGATGCAATCTACTGGGTTTCCTTAGACAGGAAACTTTTTGACCAATCTGGATGATTTGTTTGAATTTGACTTTGGAAAGTGCCTTGAGATGACATGTATCATGAAATGGCGCCATATAAATAAAATTGAATTGAACTGAATACTCTATCAGTAACAGGTTTCCACTGAGACAGATGGGTCTTTGAACAGCATTCTGAATTGCAAACACTCAGAGCCAGACAGCAGTCACCAAACGTTTCCCTTTGTGGTAGAACTTACAAATATTTTTTTCTAAATAAAGAAGCTAATATTTATCCCAAAAATTTCTGGATTTCATATTTTGTTCAGTTCCAAACAGAGCGCTATTTAGTGACGCCAGGGGGAGATGTGCTCAGTTTATCATGTAAAAAGCAGCATCATTAATTGATATGTATTCATGAATGCCTTTAAATTGTAATAAATTGCATTGGAAGGCTCTGTAACCAATTGAGAACAATTCAGTCCAGCTGTGGCCTGCATGAATCTTAATCAATGAAGTTTTTCCTCTTTTAGTTTTTTTCACAACTTTAATAAAAGCGTCACAGTTCTCAAACTGTACTTTAAAGAATCTCTTTCAGTGAAGAATAATTAAGCTCAAGTGGGAGCAGTCGATGTAACCTACATTTTTTACTAGATCCCAGCATCCTTGAAAACAAGAAAAGAGCCTTTTAGTTTAGTACTGAAGTTTAGTCTCATCAGTTCATCAAACTTTGGCAATGCTTGGTCGTATTTTTCTTACAGCTTTTACTGTAACGCTATAAGAAAAATATTATTCCTTAAGTTCTTCACAACAAAAGGAAATGCCAAACACCCATTGACAGGATATACAAATTTTACTCTAAATTACAGAAAAAAGTTTATTCAATACCTACCTTTGAAGGCTAACAAAAAGATAGCAACAGTAATTAAGAAAATAAGAAACATATCTTTTAAAAGTATTTGAGTCACTTAAAAGACTTTAACTTGTGTCCATGTGTGTTTCCTCCTTAGTGCTATAATAAATTATAAAGCGGGGGCAGGCCTTTTGTGAAGGATTGTCAAGTTATAGCCACGTCTGTGTACGTAGAAAGCTTGATATCAGTTTTTCAAGTTGTTTAATTCAATAACTGAATTGCAAGAAATAATGGTTTCATGTGCCCATAGTTTTGAGCACATGTCACTTGTAATGTTTTTGTTATTGAATGACTATTGTTTTTAATTTATTTTTATGACTAGGGGCTCCAATCCTTTTAGAAATTTAGCTGTTGATAGATATGGGGGGGGGGAGGGGTCTTAAAAAGTAATTGAGAGGCAAAGACGTGCAATATACACTTTAACTATGTATCAATTTTTTCTGGAAATGTTACAAAATCATTAACATAATTGCACAACATTTTAATGTATCTATTATTCTCAGGTGAATTTGCTGTAACACTGGATCACATAACAGGGATTTCAATCTCACATCGAACTTCTGTTTATTTTACAGTCCCCATCAAGCACTCCTTTGTCTCAGCACACCCAGGATGGAATGTCACTTTTGACAATTGTCCTCAGAAATACTGTATAACAGATTCAAGTAAAACGTGTTTTTGGAATCTTGTGTATTGCAACTCTATGGAAAACAATGCCAAACAGGAAGTCAAGGTAATATCAGGTACCCTCAACACCGTTGAAATCTGGAATGGATATTCTGTGTCCCAATCACTAAAAATAAGTGAGTATTCTTGTACCTGTGTTTTAGAAAGTTAGTTTAGGGGTTAAATCAATGACTAACATATATAATGGTGAAAGACATATATGTTAAATCTTGCCATTTTAACTTAACAGACGTGCTTCTATGTACAAATGCTTATATATTTTAAAACACATTCAGAATAACCTTTTCTATGCTTCCTTACAGTCTCCTCTGATGCAGTGCAAAACAGTTCTGTTGAAACAAAAATTAAACTGTCCCATTCCTGTGAGATGAGGTACACATTCCATGGACATATATTATTTACAACCCATTTCTGTTTAAAAATCCATTTAAAGTCTATCAATCTTATTTTAATCTGTGTTCTAGCAACCATCCATATTTCTTTTGCAGAGTAAATCTACACATTTCCTCACACAACAAAGATGGAAAGAAAACAGTAACCTTTTCTGGAGCTGATCTCTTTATTGATGACATGAACTACTCCATTTTCAATGCTTCTTTCTCCTGTTTATCTCCGGACATGACCGGATCCTCTGATACACACAACATCACGATCTGTCCTGATGATTCTACAGGCAAGTAATTTTATTCCAAATGTAAATCTTTGCAGCAGCTGATGTCATTTTGTCATAAAGTTGTTGTTTTTTTGATTTGCTGACTTTTTGGGATTAGCTGTTAACTGAAGCAAACTTTGGAACATAGAAGATGTTTTACATTCAGTGGCTTGCAAAAGTAATCCTACACTTTGAACATCTTCACATTTTATCATGCCACAACCAAAAACCTCTGAATATTGACTCTTTTGTGATAGACCAACATAAAGTGGCACATTATTGTGAAGGGAGGGGAAATTTTTAAATAGCTTTAAAAAGAATTCCACATAGAAAGTTGTATTTTTCCACACAGAGTGCTGTAAAGTGATAAAAATGTGAAAATGTTTAGCAAGTATGAATATTTGATAGGTGGGGTAAATTATCTGTACTAATAACCTTTTTTTTCAGATTTTATTTGCAATAGTACGTTTCTAAAGTTCTACCAGAAAACCGTCAGCTGGATTGAAGCCTTGCAGCACTGCCGCAAATTTAATTCCTCCCTCGTTCAAATAACAAATGACAAAGTGCAGCT
The DNA here is from genome assembly GCF_011125445.2 of Fundulus heteroclitus. Lineage (NCBI taxonomy): Eukaryota > Metazoa > Chordata > Actinopteri > Cyprinodontiformes > Fundulidae > Fundulus > Fundulus heteroclitus. Next base: position 15,180,119 of record NC_046378.1, on the reverse strand, counting down.
TGATGTGCAAAGTCTCCTGAAAGAGAAGAACAACTTGGAGAAAGGAGTCTGGGTCGGCCTGGAGAGGTCCATCTTTGGCACTAACACAGAGTGGAAATGGATATCAGGGATGGTGGCTAAACTTAAATGGAGCAGCAGCTTTCCTAAAGACCAGCACAACAACCACTGTGGAAAGATGTTTAAAAGCAATGAACTGCTGGATGCCAACTGTCATGAAAAACTACCTTTCATCTGCCAAAGTAAGTTAAGTTTTTAAGCCAATCTGATCTGAATGTTAGTTATTTATTTGTTGATGTTCGGCTTCTGCTGAAATTTCTAAGAAGATTTCATTAGCACCAATTGAGAGTTTAAGCCATAGAAAAAAAACTAAAAATAGATTGTAATGTTTTTTCCTCCTTGTTTCAGTTGGTCCATCTCCGTCAATTCGTTGAGAAAATACATGGATTGTGTTTTTCAGTTCAACCTTTTTGACTGTGAAGGTTTTGGATAACTGTCTTTGCTCTTCGCACTGATTTCTGCTCATACATACAGCACATATACATGTGTCATAATGCTTCATTACTCAGCATATGTATTTTCTTGTAACATATTCTATCTTTGTACTTTTTTTGATTTATATATTTAATATTGTAAAAAAATATATCCTTCATACTGACTTCTGTTGTATATGCAAAAGAAAAGAAAAATAATAAGATAAATATTTGATTGATTATTTTCAGGGTCCTCAAGAACTATTTTCTTCTTTTTTTCAGAAGGCTGAACTTGTTCTGTTAATCTAAAATTAGACACACAGAAGAAAGATTTTTTTGATTGCTGCAGACTCCGGACAAATAATTTCATGAGAAAACAGCCAGATTGAATTTAAAATCTAATTAAACAGTCTGTATTCAAAGTTTACTATCATTTACAACGCTTTCTAGTCTCCCAGAGGTTAAAATAACACAGTATTCAATTAAACATTCTGTTCTTTGATAAAAAATGCAGTTATTATTCTCTGGGGGGGAAATGTGGTTTAATTACAAGCAATGACCATTACAACATTAATGTTGTTCTGAAACAGAATTTAACCAAAACTGTGTGTTCAAAATGCTTTTGTATTTGTTTTTTTTTTTGTTTGTTTTTTACATTTTGCAAATGGTCTACTTTTAGGGCAAGGCTTAAAATTTTCTTTTTGGTAAAACTTAGAGTGAATTAGGTTATCCTCGAGCAGTGCGTTATTTTCCATGTGCTATGTCTTCTAAAACCCCAGTTTGTGGTGTGCAATGACTATTGATACTGAGCATGTTTAGTCCTGTGTACTATAATTAGAATCGATTTGAAATGAATGTATCTGAATTTAAATCTGTCAATATAATTCAAATGTATTGCTTCCATCTCAGTGTATAGTTTTGGTCATGAGTGGGACCTGCTTGCCTTGAGATGACATTTGTTGTTTATGACATAAATAAACTGAATTAAAATAATATAAAAGAACATGGTCATCATAAAGATATTTTCTGAGTAACAGAGGTTTATTGATGGAGAGAGGATGGTTGGTATGTGAGGAGATGATCGAAAGCTAATTATTCCACTTTTGATCACACTGATACTTCCCATTGGATTTTATTCTAGGTTCTTTCTGTACAATGTTGTCATTACATGCCTATCAATTAAAAAAAAATTCACAGTGACCTTTGCCATATAGGCAAAACTCTTTTTCAGATGTCCTTCTGACTAGTGCCTTTATTCGGTTTTATCTGTCTATGTAAAGCAACCGTTGCCTTCATGAAAGGGGCTATATAAACTAAAGTCATTTGGATGCCCCGTTGTCCTCCAAACAGATGAGCTCACGTTGAGCTTTTTGCATACCTGCAAATATAATCTGACTTCCCAGTTCTGTTGAAAACATTTATTCTGCATCACTCCTGAAACAGAGATGCAGAAAGAGACAAGTTGATAAATGATTTCGTCATTTAAGTACAATGTCACACAAAACCTGACATAACATAAATAGTTAAAAATAATGCAAGTATCTGTTGCAGGTATTCTCTTTGGAGTTGAAAGAGGACGCTTTGATCAGAAAAACGTAAATCGTGACTATTAATTGCCAGGATCTACATCTGCTGAACAATTAAGGGATTTTGTCAGATTCCTTAATTAAAGCTTGTCTGTTTGCTTTGTTATCTGATTAGTTTTCTTCAATTGTCCTATTGTACAACCCTCCTGGGACAGAAAAGACGCAGAGGTTTGATGTCCTCCCACACCAGTTCTGTGTGGTTCAGAAAAACAAGAATCATTTTAAAGATCACAAAACTGTATAAAAAACAGTAATACAATAAGGTTTGTGTGGGTTTTGGAGCGGCGAGGACAAATAAACACAGAGATAAGTGATGTTTAGTGTAATAGAAAGCAATCTAAAAAAAAAATGAACACATGTGGCTAACACAACCTCCACAAGGGATGATTACTCAGGCTGTCTTAGATACCATTTGGCCTACTTATCTAATGTGAATTGTGTTTAAATATTGCTGTATATTCCTGCAGATGGATCTGTGAATGGATATCTTGCTCAGAGTTCTTTTCCACATTTCCACTGAGCTCTCCAAAGAGGTTTTAGGTGTCCTGTTGATGGCACACAGCTTCAAGAACACCTACATCCACATGTGCAGAAACAAGTCATAGACTTTGTTTACGTCAATCCATGGTACAATAACGATCACATGTTCACTGTAGTTGGATGAAATCACTGCATAAAGGATCATAAACAACGTATTTTGTATTAAAAGCACCAAATGCATGAGCCTGCAGAAGGACCCATACACAGAGCATCTCCAGACGAACGGGAAGTCACCTGCACACATCTTAAGCTTTTGCTCAGGTTAATGCTGCCATTATTTAGGACACTTCCTCTGGCCAGATCAACTTTTAAGCTGTAAATGTGAAAGTCATCTGTAAAGGGGAGTTTATGTTTGTGTGCTCATAGCCAAACACTCTTCTGACATGCCCTTTGCGTTCAGCAGAAACCAATTTGCTTGTGTTTGCCTCCGATTTTACTAAGGGTAAGTTCCAAGTTGATGAAGCCATAAGCTTGATGCTCTCCTTTTGCCCTGTGTAATCCACTTGAATGCAAAAGAAAAACTGGATCTTCTTAGTTAGGGTTAACAGTTTACAGTTGATATAAATTATCCACAAAAAATAAAGAGTAAAAGAATCAGGAGTAATATGAATGAGGTCAGAAAATCGATCTCCACTTTAAGTCCTCAGTAAGAATTCTTAACCTTTTATCTTGTCGTCCTGCTGATATTTGAACCTGCACATAGTTTTTTTTTTATCTTAATAAACAGAAATCACCACAGGAAACCTGAACCTAAATTACCCTCCACACCTGAAAGAACTTAAACTGATTTTAGGCCTGTACACCAAGTATCACATTTGATTTAATACTTAAAGACATATCATGCAAAATCTACTTTTTTAGCCTTTAAATACATTTTGTTGTGTACTTGGATTCTCTAGGAGTGCAGAACATGTGAACGTAGTCTATCCAGGTGCTGTGTAGATATATTTATACACTGTTTGGCACATGTTTTTCAAGCCGTTCAGTTTCCTCTATTCTCCATTATATTTTTTTTTAACAATTACGTGACAGTATTTGGTGCATAGCTGCTAAACAAAGTCACGGAATTCCAGATTACTGCAATCTTTTAATTTTGGTGCAATTTTGTAGCCCAAGCTTAAGGATGTGAAAGCTACAGGTGGATCAGTAAAAGTGTTCGGCTTGTTGGATGTCTTTACCCACATAATTCATTACACCGTCCCCCAGCATACTACAAACATGGCTGAACAGGGGGAGTGGCTGTGAAGCTCCTCTTTGGCTTTTAAAGAGACCGCACCAAAGTGAGTTGCTCTCAAACGGCCCTTCTGAACTGGTGTAAAAAGGGAATGTGGGGCAACAATATTGAGGAATTCAGACCAAAGCATTGCAGTTCCACTTTATATAGACCCCAACTGAATGGTTTAAAATTAAAAAGGTCCTTACGTCGTTGTCACATTCTGCGACAGCTGGTAAAGTAAATGTCGGCTTGTCAGGCATCATTTCCAGTACAACACAGCACCAATAACTAATGTGGATATTACAGCAAACAGGCTTAAAGTGGAGGCAACCGGGCTAGCGAAAGACTGGTTGCCTCTAATTTAAGCCCTGGTCACTGTGAATTTGCACAGGCATAATGTGGACCATGTTATTACTATGAATGCTGATTCTTTGACTGTTTTTTTTTTTGTTTGGTTCTTTGAACAACTAATTTGAATATATTTGGTTCCTATTTTACTAAAAATGTAATCCGTGACTTTTAATTTAAAAACAAATAAAGACTTTCCGTGATGATAAGAAACAATGTGATCTCTCTCCTATCTTTTCTTTTTGTACATGCCTAAAAAAAAAGAATTAAATCAACCTAAAAAGGAATAATTAGACGCTCATTTAAATAGAAGGTTCATTAAGCTGGTAGCTGGAGGGGATTTTACATCATTAAAAATATAAATGCAGTTAATAAATGGCTTGTGAAATACATGCTAATTTTAGCTACATGTCCATGTTTGGCCTCTTTAGAAATATAAAAACCTCGTGCTGTTGCTTTTGTTGAATTCTCAGGTTTCCGGTTGTGGGTGTGTCCATTCAGTCATGTGCAGGGTGAGATGAAGAGCGTATTAAATCAGACACGGGGCGCTGCCTTCATTTCTTTCTCAGTTTGGAAACTAACAGCCATTCATCGTCACTGGGTAAGTTGCTGAATGAGTAACTAAGAGCATTAGCAATACATTATCAATACTAAAATATAATTATTCCTCACTTAAATGATCAGGAATGGCAAAGGCTAAGATAATATAACATGAAAAACATAAATTGTTTAGCAAAACGTTTGAAGCCAGATTTCTTTCCCTAAAGCCTTTATTAGGGTTGAGTTGGGGTTGTTAAATTAGATTTTACATTTCAGGCAATGGTACTACTTTTCCAAGATGTCCTTGTTTACATTTTTTTGTTCTGTTGCGGTGATTCTCATGACCCTGAACCTCTGAGACAATTATCTGCTTGTCTTTGGTGGGGGAAAAAAAGCCTCTAAATCTGCAGGAATTCTTCAACACAAGGAAAACCAAAGCTACAAAGTCCAACAAGTCTGGTGAGGAGCAGACTTATGGTAAACACAAGAAGCAACAAGTTTCAGAAGTCAAAAGTTGCGTCATTTTGCAGTTTTGGTCATTTTGTACCAGCTGTCAGTTTGTAACCTCGCTTTGACGGCTACAGATTTTCTACAATAGTCCACTGTAAGAAAACATGGTGATTGGTCTGTAATTCAGAATATTTACCAGCAGGAGGTTCCTCTGAGTTATTTTGGTTTGAACTGGGGTCATAATCTCATTTTTATAAAGGGCAACTGACATATATAATTTGAGTTCATAATTCATGCAATGGTTTAGGTACATTTATTTAAATTGGTGCCAAATGGAAATAGGAAGGGACAAAATTGCAACACATGGTCACAAATCAGTGCAACTGTGAATTGAGTGGGAGCCACAGTCATCTCTAGACTTTACAGCTTCTGTGTCCGTACATAAAATCCTGATGATCTGAAGTTTTTGTGTGATTCTTAGTCTGAGCTTCCACTTTTTCTAGTTTTACAAGACCAAAGACCATGACCCGTCTGACTCCTCTGCTACTACTGCTGGGTATGTTCCTGTGTACCATTAGGGGATGTGACTTTTAATTAAGATTTTTTAACTGCTGTTGTTGTCTTTAATCGTTGTTGCTTACCAAAATGTTAAAAAAAAATAATAATTCCTGCTGAATACAGAGTTAAACCATCAACAGAAACAAACATCCAGTCCAAGGCAAACATCTCATAGTACATTTCTCTCCTTTTAGTGACCATTCAGCAAGTATTTGCGCCAGTCGTCGAAACTTCAAAAATCACCGTCACCACTGACAAATGCCCCTCGAGATGGACCATCAGCAATAGCTGTTCAGATGATCAGGAATATCTGTCAATCAGGTGTTATAAGAATTGGTATTGGCCTCATAAATACAAACTATATTTTAAGGTTCTGCCACGGTACTGCAGTTGGTGGCCCTTCTACACATCCCTTGGACGTATAATAGACAATGGTATGTAAAACATAAAAATGTTTGTCATTATTGATAATGCTGGTTTAGTAAAAAGAAAATATTATTTTCTTTTTAGCATAATTACAAGTTTTGAATAATAGTGATTCTTTCATTTATTTATTTTAATTTAGCAAAACTGGGAGAACCTTACAAACTGTGTAAAAAGAGTTGTGATATATATCTGTGTCCCACAACTGGTCCATGTGACCATTTGGAGTGCTATGAAAGGTAAGAATGCCGTATGTGTACTGGGTAAAAACATAACATTTTCCTTTGCTATGTGGCGTAAGAAAAATAACAAAAACTTTTGTATTTGTGTCTCTTGACAGTTTTCTTCTCACCATTAACTCAAAAGAACCTTTAACAGTTGACATAGCTTCTGAAGATTCAGATTGTAATCTAAATGGAACTGATTTTGATTTTGATTTTGATTTTGACGAAAGAGGCAAGTACTTTCCCACACAGCAATTAAATTGTCTCACAGCTGATATGATGGGTTCTCTTTTATCACTTTCACCTGCATTTAATACATTTATTTTGAAGTACCGGTATTAACTAAAAGCTACAAGCCTTGTGCATTCTGATCTATCAAATGGGAACACATTTAAAAAGCTTAAGGAAAGTTAAAATGTAGCCATATATATATATATATATATATATATATATATATATATATATATATTATATATATATATATATATATATATATATATATATATATATATATATATATATATATATATATATATATATATATTATCCTATCACATTATTAACATTTGCTTTCCAGCTGCCATTCAGCCTTTATGGTGTGTAGAGTATAGATGGTTGAATACAAGTGTTGAAATGTGTATGGAGGCTTTTAACTGTATTTTGTTCACATCTTTTAATGGTTATCCACAACTATAAAATTGTTGGTTGTTTGTTTATTTTATTCAGCTTATCAAAAGTCACACTTATTGCTTTATGATTTGTGTTAAGGTACAACTCTGCAGTTCTCTGATGAAAAAATGAGTTGGATTAAAGCCTTGCAGCTCTGTCACAATTGGAGATCTACTCTGGTAGAAATCACAAATCAGACAGTATCGGAAGAAGTAAAAAGTCTCCTGCAAAATAAGACAGAATTGAAAGATGGGGTCTGGGTTGGCCTGGAAAGATCCATCTTTGGTACCAATGTAGAGTGGAAGTGGATATCAGGGCTCACAACTGTAAACCCTGAGTGGAAAATGGGATTTCCTGTTGATCCCTTAAACAACCACTGTGGAAAGATTATCTGGGATGACCAGTCAAAACAAATCCAGCTGCTCGATGCTAACTGCCATGAAAAATTACCATTAATCTGCCAAGGTATGCTGTTTCTTTGTTTGCGCTTGATCTAAAACATATTTTTCTTTAGAAAATTGTTATCAAATCATACAGTATAGTCTTGATTTCTTAAATTAGATTTTTTTTTAAAGCAAACCAATAAAAATGTAATGTATGGACTAAAAACAAAAAAAAAATAACAATCAAGAATAAAAATGTATTGATTTAATTTTCAATCTCCTTCCAGCAGGTCCAGTGTAAACATGGAATGAAGTTATGGAAACCATGCTATACTAACCGTATTTTCTCTTTAGATACTGTTGTTTTTTGTTGACTTCTAGTGTTTTGTTTTCAAATGTATTCCAATAAATTTCTTTGTATACCCTAAGGATTCCTAAAGAGTGGTGCGCGCACCCCTGGGGAGCACCCTGCGAGCTGCCACTAGGGGATGCTCGAGATAAACAAATTAATGGTCTGACAGTGGATTGTTTTTTTTCCCCACACAATAAAGACGTGTAAATAAACATTTACTTTGTAAAACTTTAAATCAAAAACTGTGAATTTAATGAATAAATAAAAGATATTCACACGAAAATCTAGGCACTGTGCTGTGTATACGCACCTAGCCTGTGGCGTTCTGAAATGTACCAACCCATACTATAAAGAATGTAACATGGAATCAAGGGTGTAGGTTTGATTTGAACGTTAACCCTAGGGACGCTTCATTAGTCTGACGTCATTGGTCCTACGCAGTATGCATGCTCCTTTTTCTTTATGCTTGACTTGAGCGTCAGGGCGCGTTTCTTCGGTCTAAAGAGAAAAGCAATATTTTTTGCTACATTTATACAAATTTTATAAGCACGACACACACTAGATGCTTTTTGTTAATCTGGTGACCTAGTGGTTAGAGCATTGAGTTTGGGTCAGAGGTTCTGAGTTCAACTCCCACAGACTACCACTATGGGTCCCTGAGCAAGACCCTTAACCCCCGATTGCTCCCCAGGCCCCGTACAGTGGTGGCCCACTGCTCCCAGAGGGGATGGGTAAAGATGCAAAAGTGAATTTCTCCATTGTGAGATCAATAAAGTTCAATAATTATTATAAAGCAGCGTCCGATCTGATGAATGTAGAATTGGGACTTTTTTCCCACTTTGAAAAAGTTTGCATTTGAACTTAACAGCAACAGCGACAGATGGTAAAAACTTATCAATTAAACCAAATATATTCAAAATATGTCTGTTGTCTAGATATAACCTCTATAGATAAAACTTTAAAATATGTTAAGGTTCTATATTAAATTAATTTTACAACCACATCAACAGATTAAATAATTTTTACTCTTTTGGTGTACCAAATTACCCTCGTAATGAAGTAATATTTTTTGGGCTAAGTCCCTGATGATAAGAATGTCTAGCTCTGCCTCTGGTTTGTACTAATTTACTAATGGACTGTATGGAAACCTTTGTACAATAAAAACAATGTAAATGGTGTTCCTTGGTTGTATTTGTCATAATTCTAATTCTAGAAGTAGAAATAGTGAAATAAATAGCACTATCATTTTGTGAAATCCTAATTACACTATTATGAATAAGCCAAAGTCTAAACAAAATATAGCAGTTGTTTAGGCAGCATCTAGTGTTGTTGTGCTGTAAATAATGTAAAAGAAATATCACCTGCTATTTATACCTGAACTGCATCAGAGGGTCAACAAAAAAATTAAGCAATATTGACAGCGAAATATTGGTAAAAGGGAAACCCTCACCTTTTCTTTTTCAGGCAGCTGTGGCTAAGAATCTGAATTTTTAACAGCCTACAGTCTTTGCTTTTCCATCTTTCCAGCAGTCTTCAGAACTCCTGTCTGGCACAGAATATTTAGTTTTATAAAACAGATTAGGTTTCTGTAGATAAATGCATTATACTTCAGAATTAGATGCTATTTTGAGATGCTAATGTTGGTTACTTACATTTCTCAAGTTCCACAAATCAAAACTCTCTTGCCTGCTTCTTTAAAGAACTGCACTCAGTGGCTTTCACCTATTTTAGTGCATTTAGTTCTTAACTGGGACTAGTTTCGTAGCCTAGTATTGATTGTGGTAACCGCAGTATCCCTGTATGAATCAAAACTGATTCATACAGGGATACTGTATGAATACTGTATGATACTGTATGAATCAGTTTCAGTCCAGTCCACACGGACGCACTAGAAAACAGCCAATCAGAAAGAGGGAAGGCGGGATTTGAAGCAGTATAACCAATGACAGTGGAGTTAAACAGCAAAGAGCACAGTCACGTAGCAGCTGCAAAAAGGAAAAGTAGGGCAGAGTGAGGGCACGTTATGTGGATCATGTAACCAGCCACGGTAGATCTAAATTATTATTATTTTGGACATGCACACACACACACACACACACACACACACACCAACAAACACGGACACATAAAAAAGAAAAAAGAAAAAAGAAAAAAAAAACTCACAAAAGGGCACTTTGGGCATCTAGGGGCAAAGGGGCAGGTGCTCTAGCCCCCTCTGCACCCCCCCCCCCCCCCTTCTGCACGTCCCTGAAAGTTAGTGATGAAGGAGAAGAGGAACCGAGAGAGAGGGGTCCGAGGCAACAGACAAGAGAATTGCAAGTCAGAAACTTTGGTAAAGTTAGAAAGATATTCACAGATTCGGCTTTTCCAGATCAATACTGGTCGGCGGATAATTTCTTCCTAAACACGGACACCTCTCTGCAACCACAGCAAGGCAGACAGTGATCTACAACCATCGTTTCCTCAAAACGAGTCTCCCACCACGCTGGTAGAATTACATTTGACATTATGAGATCTCTCCTCCGCAAATGCTTAGGGACCGTCTGCAAGTTGCAACACTAGAAGAATAATCATGCAGAAATATTCACCAAGGAGAGGTGAATTAACATCAAATTAATTTCATGTGTATCTCATCTCATGTTTTTTATACTACATTAATTTGATTGGAACATAATACGTACATTTTGTTTGAGGAATTTCCCAAAGCCTAAATGGCAAAAATATTCATTAAAGTCCCTTTTGCTAGGTGTAGGATACAAAGGAAATCCATTAAAAATAACTTTTTGAATTATAAATCAAATAGCTTTGGATAAAGGGTTTTCATTTCAATCTGATTTTATCATTTAGATAGGAAATACCTACACGTCCACACTTTTTATTATTAGAAAAAGTATAAAATGAGCAATAACTACACTATAGATCATTGTAGTGCCACCAAACTCATAGCACACATAGATAACCTCACCTGGTTCATACTACAACTCTTACTTTGGAAAAATGTGCATAAGTCTATTTTTTAGATTTTTTTCATTGTTATTACAAGCATATAATCACCAATAACTACACTATAGATCAGCGCTGTGAAGTGGGAGTCAGCAATACTGACAGAAAAAAAGGTGGGTATACGCCATATACCCTGGACTATACCCCTGGATGGATATATATATAGATAGATAGATAGATAGATAGATAGATAGATAGATAGATAGATAGATAGATAGATAGATAGATAGATAGATAGATAGATAGATAGATAGATAGATAGATAGATAGATAGATAGATAGATAGATAGATAGATAGATAGATAGATAGATAGATAGATAGATAGATAGATAGATAGATAGATAGATAGATAGATAGATAGATAGATAGATAGATAGATAGATAGATAGATAGATAGATAGATAGATAGATAGATAGATAGATAGATAGATAGATAGATAGATAGATAGGTAGATAGATAGATAGAAGTTCCTCTGTATTTTATTTTATTTTTTTTACTTAATCAAAATATAACCTGCCTGACTCACAACTCCAAGTGTTTGGACCTGTATTTCAGAACAATTAATGGGACATACCAATCTATCCACCAAACTCCTCTGGGTTTGTCAGACCACATCTTCTCCCTACTTAAAAATTGAGCCTGAAAAAAACAAAGATGAAACAAAGACTGGTCCCTACATGACCAGAGGATTTCTTTTTATTCTGTCTATGCAAATCGAATTTTCCTGCATAAATTGGAATATTTCAAGAATAGCTGTTTGTGAAGAAATTATTTCCTCTAAAAAAATGAAAGAAAAAAACAGCGCTCTTTATTTTGATACAAAATCTTGGATTAATAAACATTGATCCGTGAGCTATGAATATTCCAATGCCTTAAATTCAAACAAAAGTATACAACCATGTTCATGTAATACTTGCCGTATTCTTAGTCTAACACATTGGAGCCTTCATAATTGGTAAAATAGCCTCCTGATGGCCCTTTAAAAACATTTGCCATAGCAATCAGAATTCAAAAACGGGGATTATTGCCTTGGATCTGTTGCATGTTCGTATTCCAGGGCCTGGTGCAGTTGGTACGTCACGATTATGAATATTCTCTTTTGTGACTTGAGTGACAGTGCTTTACTTGAGTCTTTGAGGATGCAAAGATGGCAGCGCCCGTGAAAGGCAGATAAAGATAAAAAAAAGAGTTTTACTCCTTATAGGCATGACTTAGCACAAAATTACTAATGATAATACTTGATATTTGCCATCATATAGTGAATGAAAAAAGAAAATTTCCCGGGTTTTGTTTGATTTAAAGAGTTAATGTGATCATTCGCTGGGTTGAAGAACAGCACAGGGTTTCTGTTTAAGGACCCCCTTCCTCTCTTTTTCCTGTTTTTTCCCACTTATTGTGCAACAACACTATGCAGGGACTTAATTATTCCAAAATCACACCACTTAATACCATTTACCAGATTTTAATATACCATTAACACTAGTTTGGTAGGCTCTATCCACTTTACCAGCTAGAATATTAAAGGGATCAACCACCCCATTAAACGCAGGACAATTTCTCCAAATCTGAAATCTCTGGTGTCAGATATTATTGAGCCATATAAACTCTCAGACCCTTTGAGGAAACCCCATCCTACAACTAAACAGTATTCTTTTTTTTTTTCCATCAGCTCATCTGTCGCATTCATGCATAGATTTCTTTTTGGTTGTCAGTTGATCCCTGCACTTTGTGAAAGATTGCCAGTATCACAACATTGTTTTTTTTTTCTGATAATAGTCAAGCCCAATAGAAATGTGTTTGCCCAACTTAATTACATTTTAATCCAATATTGCTGTCCAGTACTGAATACATAGTTTTTCAATTCTCAAATTGATGCTTATTTGGACATTAATTTGTCTCCAAGACTACCATAAGGTCTGAGAGTCTCTCAAAGATTCCCATATCTTCTATTCAAATCCAGACAAACATTTTCTGAGCATGGAGGAAAAGCAAGTAAATAGCTATCCGACCGTCTTAAACAAACAACAGCAATCCAGAGATCCGTACGGCACCTAACGTGACCTTGCCCCAAAACTATCTGTGAGTGTTTTGGAGTGTTTTTTCCCCATTTGTATATTTGTATTCATCAGAGGCCAGACGGACATAGCTGAGATTCATTATATTCTATTCTGGAAATGCCTAGCCATAATGGTGGATTAGGGTTACCGAATTTTATTCACTCTAAAATCTGACAAGTTCACCTTACTTCAAAAAAAAAAAATCTAGGAAACCAACTGACTTGAAAAATTTAACTATAACTATTACTGTGTATGATGCATGAAGGTGACTTTAAAAAAGAATGCAAACTCGTTGCTGCAAAAAAAACTATTTTAGTGATCTTAAAAAATGTATGAGCAACTAGCGCAAGTTGTAAACATTACATTTGCAGAACTGTATGAACTTAATAGTTTTGAGTAGAACTAGCTAAATAAAATCAATCAATCTTGTGTCCACATAAAAACTGAGACAAAAACAACATACAAAAATAAAGAATAAAAAAAAGAACTCTAAACATTATAATCCATGTAGGCACATTCTCCAGTGTCTCCAATTACAAGGGGTGTGTATCTGATGCTTAGTAGTGACAGTGAGCACTTTTTTTATTTGTTGACTTCTGGTGTTTGCAGGAAGCATCCCGTCTAGATCCCAAGCTACTTTTCATATTTCCTTATGTTTCCATGCGGTTAATCATAAAATTTTGCATTTGCAACTTGAAAAGACTTATTACTCAGGACAACCTAAAGAACTAGACTGAGAGGCCATTGAAAGTCATTGGCAGGTGTCTTTAATCAATTAGCTGATTAGATTCTGGCACAAGGTGTCTTCAATATTGGACCTTTTCACAATATTGCAAATTTCTGAAATACTGAATTTGGGGTTTTCATTTGTTGTCAGTTATAATCAACAAAATTAAAAGAAGTAAACACTTCAAATATACCAGTCTGTGTGTAATAAATACATATAATGTACAAGTTTCTCTTTTTAATGGAATCACTGAAAAGTAATTCAACTTTTTCATGATATTCTAATTATATGATCAACACCTGTAAGCTTCTTTCTTTCAAAAAGAATTTTACAATCTATCCTCATTGCATATGTAAAACACCTTTGAGCCACATCTTTCAATAATAAAACTCTCTTCAGAAAAAAGTGACCTCCAGTTGTGGGTGTGTTGAATCTGTCAAAAAAGGGAAGCTTAATGCAGCTCTATAAAGTCCTAATCCCTGCCTCCACTTTCATCATACTCTGGACACCGACAGCTGACAGATAGTGCTCTTTAACTGGGTAAGCTTTTATTACAGCTCAAGAACATACACACACACACACACACACACACACACACACACACACATATATATATATATATATATATATATATATATATATATATATATATATATATATATATATATAATTGTTGTTCTTTTTTTGTTTTTGTTTTTTAGATTTTCATCTTTCAGGAGTTTTCTTTGGTCTCCATAGGATAAAAGACTATGAGCTATTTCATCCATTTATCACTGCTGCTGGGTATGTTCCTACCTACAGTACTTATTAGTTTATTCATATTATTTCAATTTATTTACTGGTTAACAACATATGGACCAGAAAAATAAGAAATACAAATTAAACATTTCACTATATGCTATTGTTTTGTTTTCTTTTTTTCTTTTTCTGCAACAATCAAAGTGATTGTTTTTTCATCACACGGGAACCATCAAGATCTCCCTCTTTTAGGTTGCCAATGGAAAAAAAATATTAGCTGCAGGAACGGGAAAGATGTCTGGCAAATTCACGGCAAAAAGGAACACCCAAACTGGATCCTTTCCTTGAGTTGTACTGGGGAAGTATCTAATTCTTGTTCTGGATGCCTGAAAATTGAAATACCCACTACAGGTATGTGACAAATTACAGAAGAAAATACATAATACAAGCCTTGTGTTTAGTTATTTCTTATTCATTTGTTATAACATTAATGTTGCATGCATGTTTCTACTTTCTGAAATTCTCATATTTTGTATCCATGCATTAGAAAAAGATAAAAATTTGTGTAAAAGATGCAGCGAGGCAGGAACATGCAATGGGGATGGTAACAGTGCGGACACTGGGAACTGTGAGAACAACTGTGAAGAGAGGTAACTATGCATATACAGATGGACAGAAACAGGTGATCCACAGATTATTCATAACCCTATCAGATTTAGAGATTTAAGTTATCTTCCTTCAAAACAAGGTTTGTTTCAAATACAATAAATGTCGCAGGCAATTCCCAAAATTATTTATGCCTTTGTCGATAATTAATGGAAAAGCCTTTACTGACATTACAGTTATCAAATGCTTCTGATAATTGCGGACCATCTTTCTTGTGTGCAATGACCACCAGGTCTGAAAGCTTGGAAGGCCTCCTTGCCATCACCCAAATCTTCAGCTCCCTACACAGGTTTCTTGGTCAGACTCAAAACAGGAATCTGGCCGGGCCACTGCAAAACACTGATATTACTTCCAGTCAGAAGAAATGTGGGTAAAATCAGAATTGCTTTAAATCTAAATCTGCCAGGGGAATGACTAACTCAGTCTATCAATAGATGAACAGATGGATGGACGGATGGATGAACAGATGGATGGATGGATGGATGGATGGATGGATGGATGGATGGATGGATGGATGGATGGATGGATGGATGGATGGATGGATGGATGGATGGATGGATGGATGGATGGATGAATCCATAATGTTTTGATCATGGTTGTTAAATGAAAGAATATTTTGTTTATCCCACAGTTGCACCATGACAATGCCAGCCACTACTCAAACTCTCAGTGTAAAATATCCAGGTCAATGTAAAATAGACCTCACTGATAATGTAACAGGTGAGTACATAAATCAGTGATAAAATAAACATTTTAAAAAGGCAAAAAGCCTCTTTCTGCTCAGGCACTCATAGTGCATGAGACTGCTTTTATTTATTTTCTAATATCTCTTTTTGACTGGAAATGTCCATCTCTGCATTGTAACCGTTGAGGCCCGCCTGGATTTTATGCTTTGTTTACTTTTCTTTTAATCTTATAATGTACTTTAAGGTTGCTTTCATAATTATGAAAAACATTTTTACTATGCTATTAAGAGAAGAAAAAATTGTAGGTGTAGAAATGAAACACCTAAAGACACGTGTACATATATTTTGTTTCCTTTTTTTAAGTTGTACCTCTGAAGTTCTTTGATGAGAAGAAAAGCTGGATTAAAGCCTTGCAGCACTGCCACAATTTGTCCTATTCCCTGGTCCACTTCACCAACCAAACAGTGCAGGAAGAGGTAAAGAACCTGATGCAATGTCAGTCCGAATTGGAACATGGAGTTTGGGTGGGTTTGGAACGATCCATCTTTGGTACTGATCTGGAGTGGAAGTGGACATCAGGATCAACAGCTGTAAACCCAGGTTGGATTGAAAACTTTCCTGCCGACAGCCTGAACAACCACTGTGGTAAACTCATCTGGCATACAACATCAGAGACAATAAAACTGGTGGATGCAAACTGCCATGATGAATTACCTTTCATCTGCCAACGTTAGCCATGTTTGTGTTTGAGTCACATCTGGAATGAGATTAAACTGTAGCTGTTATTTGTTGGTTCCTTAAAGAGGAAAAATCAGCAGAAGTAAAATGATTGGATATTCATCTGTCTTTTTGTTTTCTTACAGAAAACCTGTACATGGAGTTCTGAAGTGTTTTCTCTTAACCCAAGCGAATCATTCTAAGTACCATTAAGTGGATTACATGACTTTACGATCAGCTTTTGACGCACGTCTTTCCACTCACCACCGGTGACCAGTTTAAGGTTTTTCTATAACATAAATAAGTGGTTGTTTTTGAAATAAGCGTTTATCACTCCTTTGTAAATTGTTGTTAAATGTTATGTTCTACAAAGAGAATAAACATCATGGTCCAATGTTTACATCACAGGGCCCCTTGTAGAGAGTATAACTATTTTTACCATTCAGTTCATTCTTATTGTATGGGATTTTCCTGAAGTTGGCTAAATGTTTCTTTACAGTTTAGTAAAAGCAAATAAACAACTTTTTTATATATTTTTACCTAGGGACTCTGATCTGTAATTACCCAGATTTTCCTCAGTTGTAAAAATGTTTTATTCATGTTGTTTAGAATGACGATATTAGTCATCGTCATTTGAATTGTTACTTTTAGCATCTTTTGGAAAAGGTTTAAAAATTGCAAACTTTAAACCAAACCTTTAGAAAATACAATGTAAAGAAATTCTACCTAATCTAGAAAAATGTAAAAAAAAAAAAAAAAAAAAAAAAAAAAAAAAAAACTTATGGAAACATCATTTTATTTCTTATTCAAATTTTCTGCCCTTGGAAATTTCCATTTTTCTTTTAACTAAGCTGCATTTGGTTTAGGTCACAATAAAGATGGAAAAAGTTCTGAAAATTATTCATCTTAGTCTCATTGTGTTACATAACAAAAGCCTTTTATTTCAATAAGAGAGTGTGGACTTTTTATTGATATTGTAAATATTAGTAGTGAATGGTTTATTGATGAAATAATGCATGGTTAGAAAATGAGGTTACTAATAGGAAAAGGAGCCAGCTGACACTGAGCCATTTCACACATAGTGGTGCGCACCATAAAAACCACATTAAGCAAATTTAGATGAGCCCTTTTGCATGCATGAAAATAAGAACTTTATTGGGAGTCAAATCACACAATGATGTTCTGTCTCTGGAAAGCAAGCGAAGCAGAAAAGACACAAATTAAAAACCTAAGAGTTATACATTAGGCCAAGCTACAACTTCCAGATTAGTATTTCTTAATTACTTCCTCAATTGTTGTATTTACAGTATTTCATTGCAGATCTGTTTTCAAACCATAACAAGCAGCATCTTTCTGAAGTGCACTAGAATGGAAACTTAAAGTGCAGGCTTAGAAGGCTAAAACAGCACATTTTGGTGTAAAATAGAGCCCGAACAAAAACAAATTGGCTTTTTTTAACTGACGCGGCGTAATGCATACCTTCTCTCTTCAAAAACTGATTTGAATATAATTTGCCTCTAATTTAGCTGAAAATCTACATGTTTTTGAAGCGTAAGTAAGGAACCCGGATGTATCTGAGATATGAGGGAACAGGGCCTCATTGATGCAACAGTAAACAGTATCTATGGCTTTGAATGGACTTTTAGACAGCGCTTCATAGGAAAGAGAATTCATTTAGCCGGAAAGAGGAAGAAGGAAACAGCTGTAAAGTCAACATTCAGTCCCTTCCACCAGTTTGAGGTTTTAGTTCTCAACAATAAGGTAAGTTTATGATTAATGAACTGATTGAACGTTGACAAAATAGTAATTTACATTTATTCTTCAAATAATCCTGAAAAAGTGGTATAAAATATTTCCAAAAGAGCTAAAAAAGATTCACAACACTAAATAATGTTTAGTTTATGTTGTTTTGTAGGCAGGTCTACACGTCTTTGAAAGCATGACCTACTAAATGTCGAATTCCTGACAATAGAGCAGGTACAGCTATGCAAAGACATTTTCCTCTGTAATGTAACAGCTTGCTGTGGAAAAAATATGAGAGAGGAAAACAGACAAAGGATGTCATCATGTGAAACAGGGGTCCTGATCTGACTAACAGAGTTGTCAAACTATATCTACAGCCATCTCTATATCTATGAGCGGAGAGCCCTTTGAGAAACAGGCTGCTGCATCCGAGGTGCACAAAGAGAGTTTATCACAGATATTTCTTCCCAGCAGTTGTCACTCTTTACAACCATCACAGCTCACAACAAACTCAAAATAGTTTTTTTTCTTATTTATTGTAAAAAGTCAGTTGTTCTTATGCACAAATGTTTGTGCACTTTGTATTTTTTTTTTTAAATCAGCCCACTCAGTTGGATATTTCTTTGATCCGAGTATGTTATTTTAATAACTGTGCCGTATTTTTCCTGATGTAAATTTGCCCTGTCTCATTTTTATATGTACATATATTTAACCTTCTGTGTCAATCTGCATGCTTCCATTTGCCTTTCACTTTGTTGCAGTTTTACCTCAGCATTTATTTTTCAGTTGTTTTCTAAACCATTACAGGCCATGTCACACCTGATGTATCTATTTTTGATGCTGGGTAAGTTCTTTTCTACACACAAGACCTAGTTGACTGGAGTGCAATGTTTAAATTCAAGGTTTAATAATTTTTATTTCCTGTTTATATTTATTGGGGGGGGGAGATAGTTTTGCCGTACAAACATTTTTACATTTGAAAATGGAATTGAAACAACTCAAATCTAAGTGGATCTTTGTCTTTTAGCAACCATGCAGATACTCCATCTTGCAGCAGGCACACGCAGAGAGATCAATGTCACCCTTGACAAATGCCCTCAGCGCTGGATCATGAAAGAGAAGTGTTCAGATGAAAGAAGTGTTGCAAGAATTTCATGTTGGAAGAATAAGAATAAAAATAAAATCTCTTTAAAAGTCAGGGCCCTGCCACGGAAATGTTCTGAGAAACATGCCAATAGATGCACTTGCCTGAACGTTACAGTCAACAGTTTTGGTTTGTCCCATGAGATAATTGATGGTATGTGCGCTGACCTTCCTCTGAATCTCAGTAGCTAAAAATTAATTGTGTCAGACACATAACTAAAAAACAAATTTAGAAATTCTCAGTATCTGATTTCAAATTGATTATTTGATATGTATACCTACAATTAATACTGAACTTATTGAAGGATTCTCATTTTGTAGATGTGAAGAATGAAAATGGGGAATATGTAATATGTAAGAAATGTTGCATGGATCAATGTCCCGCTACGTGTCGAGGTGCAACATGTAAAAAGAGGTAGTCACTTATTCTGAAACTGACTTTTATACACTTTTATACCTAAAATGTTGGAGTCCCTCATTTAGTTTGCACTTCTGTCTTTCATAGGCTACGACTTAAAGTGAAGAAGTCGGATATTTCAAGCAATTCGACAATAAATCTCCAACTTTCAGGCACTTGCGAGCTGAGAGTCGATGATGATGACAATGAAACAGGTAAGCAGTATTGTTCAAAGAGGTCGACATGCCACTGAAATTTTGGGATGTGTTTTTTTTGTGTGTGTGTGTGTGTTTTTACTTTAGAAGTTTAATCTCCAAATTCACAAGTCATAGAAAAAATGGTTCTGTAAAAAAAAAAAATCTATTATAGTGTAGTGGATAATAAAAAGGAAACCGATTCAATATTTTAGTCCAGTGATGGTGAAAAGAAAAAAAACAAAAACAAATAAATGCATGAATGAATAAAACCAGTTTAGTTAATGAGGACTAGTGATGAAGCAGATTTGGCTCTAATTTACACATAAAATGGCTTTTTGCGACCACTTCTTTCTCTGGCTGCTCCAGGTATCCAGATTTATTTAAATCTTAGTGTGTCCAGATGCTTATAGTGTGGTCTTGGGGTTTCTTTTTTTGTTGTTTGTTTGTGCTGTTTCACTAAACCTAGATAAAGGATTTAGGAAGGATTTTTGTACACGCATTACCGTTTGGTCCCAGCCTCCATCTGTTCCACGTATTTAATCGTTGTAGACCCATTTTGTTCTTGCAATGTCTTTTGTTTAATTGTAGGGACAATTTAATATTGTTCTGTGGAAAATTTAGTTGGGTTAGAGTGGCTTAGATGTTAGCATTGTTTTCTTGCCGCCGGAAGATCCTGGGTTTGAATCCCATCCAGGGGTCTTTCTGCAAGGAGTTTCCACGTTCTCCGTATTTTTTTTTTTTTTCAGTTCAATTAAATTTTATTTATATAGCGCCGATTCATGAAACGTGAATCAAATTCAATCAGATTATACAGATTGGTCAAACAAAAATCCTATATAAGGGAACCAGTTGATTGCTTCAAGGTCCCAACAAGCAGCATTAACTCCTGGAGAAACGTAGAGCTACAGGGAGAGTCGTCTGCATTGTTCATGGCTTTGCAGCAATCCCTCATTCTGAGCAAGCATGAAGCGACAGTGGGAAGAAAAACTCCCCATTAACGGGAAGGAAAACCTCCAGCAGAACCAGGCTCAGTATAAACGGTCATCTGCCTCGACTGACTGGGGGTTACAGAAGACAGAACAGAGACACAACAAGACAGATAATTTGGGTTCTCTCTGGGTAGTCCGGATTCATCCAGCAGTTCAAAATCATGACTAATTGGTGTCTTTAAATTGCCATTTGATGGATTGATGATCTGTGTAGGGAGGTACCCCACTTCTCGCCCAATGTCGGCTGGAGATAGGCACCAGTTCTCCTGCGACTCTGCATGGATAAGCGGGTATATACAACGGATGGATAAATGTAAACCAAGGTCCTCATTCCACTAGTAGTTGGGCTTCTGTTTTTCATTTAGGTCAGTCAGCTCTACGAAATATGACCCCAGATCAAAGCAAAAACAACTTATTTAGCTCTGATTTACTGTTTTAAATTTTTTTTTCACATGTGTTATTTCTGGTAAAAGCGAAATTCTGACACGGGTCCAATCCAACCATGACTGATGGGGGTGTTTCTCTGTGATTTCTCTAACCTGTGGGGTACCTGAAGGCCTTTTGGGCTCCATTCTCTTTCCTTTAGACATGCTTCCTTCGGGGATCTACTTTCAAAGATCTTATTGCTTTACACCAGTTTGCTGACAACCTTCAAATGTACTTAATCCCTGTAATTCATTATTCTCTTCAGACCATTCTGAACTGATCAGGGCTTTACAGACGCTGATCTGACCAAACCTCCTGAACGTGAACAAAAATTGAACTGAAGTTATCTTTTTGGACAAAACCGATCTATAACAGTACCTTTGGGCCATTAAATATTCATTCAGACTAATTTGTTTAATCTCAATAGGGAGGTAATCTTACTTTTGTAAAATAGCCTGAAAAATTAGGTTGGGGCCATTTTACTAGACCATAAACCAAAAAAACAACAAAAAAACAAAGAAGTTTTTGATCACTTGTCTTGTTTTTGTTTTCTCAAGAAACATCTCTGCTGATTAACTATGAAGCCAGAAGCTGGATAAAAGCCTTGCAGCACTGCAAGGATCTAAATACCACTCTGGTCCAAATCACCAATGATACGGTGGGGGAGGACGTGGTGAGTCTTTTAGAAGAAAGGCCAGAATTACAGGACGGGGTCTGGATCGGACTGGAGCGCTCCATCTTCGGTACCGACACAGAGTGGAAGTGGACCTCCGGGATCAGAGCTGAATATTCTGTTTGGAAGAGCAGCTCCTCTGTGGACCCGCTGAACAACCACTGTGGAAAGCTTGTCTGGCTTGAGGAGTCCCAACAAACCCAGCTGCTGGATGGCGACTGCCACCAACGATTACCTTTCCTCTGCCACGGTAGGCTGTGCTTTCAATGGAAACTCTCTTTTAGGACGTCTGAGTTTGATAACTGTGCCTCTCGTCTCCTCAGGTCTACCGTAAACTGTACGGAGCTCAGAAAACTCCGCCGATGGATCATCTCTCGTTCAAATCATTTTAAACACTGATCATTCTTGTGAGATTTATCTTTTCATATTTTTCAGTTTTCTTTCGCTGAACTCTGAACGCTGAGCAAGCAGTATGATTAACACAAGTTTTTGGTATTTTGGTTCAAACTGTATTATTCTTTTCCTTATTTTGGTTCATGTACGTAGTAGGTATAGAAAAAGAGACATACAGTAGAGAAAATACAAAGAGAAAATAAACCTAACTAACCTATTAAAGACCTGATTTGTGGGGATTGTTGGCTTTTAAAACATGAGCAAAGACTGGTTATTTAGTTTTTTTCTACAGGCTCTGTTGATCTACTTTGTTGAATTTCAGTTTCAGAAACTTTTGATTTTCATCAAGATTTTACTAACTTTATTCTATATGTTTATTAAATTTAAAGAGTTGTATTTTTATTTGCTTTGATTGAATTATGAAGTTGATCTGAATACCAATTTTACGTTAACATCTCACTTTTATCCGTAAAATACTTTAAAAGGGTTCACAAAGTGCTGTAAACAATTAACTGTATTGGGTTTTTTTTTCTGCTATTCTAGATTAAATGCTCTTATTTGCTTTGGCTTTTTTTTTATTTGCATCAACTTTTATATAAACAAATCATCTAAGATTAAAAATTACTGTAGGGTTGTTGGTCACGTGCACCTTTTCAGCAGTGCCAAAAAATATTTTAATACTGAGGTCAGGCTTGTGCGAAGATGCCTCTAAAACATTGACTTTGTTGTACTTAAGATACTTTATAAGTAATGTAATTAATTTAGTGGCATGCTCAAAGGCCATTTAAAACTATTTGTGGCAAATTTTCTGGCTGTCATCAATCCATCCGTCACGTTTCAGAAAGAATGAAAAACATGTTCTGGCTTTATTATTTACAGCATCTTACGGAAAGGAGAGGGTCCAACGGGCTTTTGAGAAGCCACCTAAGCACCGAAGGTCCGAAGCACCGAAGGTCAGCAAAGAATCCTTCAGACGTGAAATAAACGGGGAAAAATGGCCTTCAGAAACTCCCATTTTAACGTTTCAGACACAAACAGCCCCTGTTGCCGCAGAAAATCAAGAGCGACCAGAAAGTAAAAGCTCGATCAGTTGATGACTTTATTGATATAAATGCTCAGGACGTAAAACAAAAAAATATAAATCCGAGTTCTGAACACGCCACAGATTCCTTTTTATCCCTGTTCACCACATAAATGCTAGGCGTGTGCAGAACTTTGCGGATGCAACAAAATACTCACAACAAGAAGTCGTGGCTTACCGAAAGAATAAAAATCATCACAGGCACGGTAATCTCAGCACACATAAACTTCTGATAGGTTTTTATAATTTCTCTGGTAGATCATACATAAAAAAATATTGGTTAATCTAATTGACTTAAAACTGGAATGTTTTAGTCGGATCAATCATTTGCTTTGATTGAATTATGAAGTTGATCTGAATAACAATTTTACGTTAACATCTCACTTTTATCCGTAAAATACTTTAAAAGGGTTCACAATGTGCTGTAAACAATTAACTGTATTGGGTTTTTTTTCTGCAATTCTAGATTAAATGCTCTTATTTGCTTTGGCTTTTTTTATTTGCATTAACTTTTATATAAACAAATCATCTAAGATTAAAAATTACTGTAGGGATGTTGGTCACATGCACCTTTTCAGCAGTGCCAAAAAATATTTTAATACTGAGGTCAGGCTTGTGTGAAGATGCCTCTAAAACATTGACTTTGTTGTACTTAAGATACTTTATAACTAATGTAATTAATTTAGTGACATGCTCAAAGGCCATTTAAAACTATTTGTGGGAAATTTTCTGGCTGTCATCAATTCATCCGTCATGTTTCAGAAAGAATGAAAAACATGTTCTGGCTTTATTATTTACAGCATCTTACGGAAAGGAGAGGGTCCAACGGGCTTTAGAGAAGCCACCTAAGCACCGAAGGTCCGAAGCACCGAAGGTCAGCAAAGAATCCTTCAGACGTGAAATAAACGGGGAAAAATGGCCTTCAGAAACTCCCGTTTTAACGTTTCAGACACAAACAGCCCCTGTTGCCGCAGAAAATCAAGAGCGACCAGAAAGTAAAAGCTCGATCAGTTGATGACTTTATTGATATAAATGCTCAGGACGTAAACAATAAAATATAAATCCGAGTTCTGAACACGCCACAGATTCCTTTTTATCCCCGTTCACCACATAAATGCTAGGCGTGTGCAGAACTTTGCGGATGCAACAAAATACTCACAACAAGAAGTCGTGGCTTACCGAAAGAATAAAAATCATCACAGGCACGGTAATCTCAGCACACATAAACTTCTGATAGGTTTTTATAATTTCTCTGGTGGATAATACATAAAAAATGATTGGTTAATCCTAATTTACTAAAACTGGAATGTTTTAGTCAGATTTAATTATCGGACAATAACGGAGAAAGGATTATTTTTTATATAGAGTGTGTGTAAACATCTGGTTTCAACTTGATCTGTGTCTGGTGTTTCCTCATAAGTGAGATTGCATTTCCTAATGTCTGCATTTATATAACAATTTGACACATTTAATTAAAGATTGGTTACTAATAACTATTTTAGCGATAGTTTGGAATAATTGAATTCTTGTGCCATTTTCCACCTTTGTAAAGCACTGGTTTACTATAAATAAAATCTGATTGCTTCTGACATTGTTGCTAAACCTCATCACCAGTGAGATTTGGTTTGTTTCACATCTTTGGTTCTCGTCTGAGAAGACTCAAACTGCTCTGCTCAGTATCATTTATTGATAGAGATGTGTTAGGATATGCGTAAAAACTAAAAATCATTAAAAAAGGCCTTTCTCCACCCACTTTCTTCAGTGTAACTCACCAAAAAAAAAAAAAAAGAAAGAAATGGCTTCAACCAAAACAAAGCCAATCCAAACCTGCTGATGCTAAACTTTGTACTGATGAACAAAAGAAAGCCTAAACCTCTGCAGTTTCAGAACTCTGCACGCACGCAAAATCAGCAACAGTGAAAACTGAAAGAAAAACAATATAAATAGGAAGGATTTGCTATGTATCCATGTTTAAACTCTAAACGTAGAATAAACGTAGGAATAAAGACCAAACCCCCCGATGGTGTTCTTTCTCACTCCGTTGGCTACTTGTGTGGGCTTAGACATTTAGTTTCACAAGCCTCCTCCATGGCAGGAAGTCCTGCTTATGTTGCGAAGGATCCGAGTGGTTAGAGCAAGTGATCTTGCGCTCTGAGAAGGTTGCAAGTACCCGGTTCGATCCCTGCAGACTGCCACTGTCCATGAGCAAGACCCTTAGCTCCAGATTGCTTCCCGTGTGCCACTCAGTGTGGGCAGCTCCCTGAGGGATGGGTAAACAGAGATAAAATGTCCCCTCTGTGGGACTATAAGGGAAATCTTTCTTTGTTAAGGCCTCTGACATTCACCGAAAATAATCAACAGTAGGATTTGAAAACCTGAACACAGCAAGTGAAGGGAAAAAAGCTTTAAAAGAAAACCTTTGACGGCGTTCAATGAAACATTTGCTTTGACTCTTATTTCTGCATTTTTTCTTTCTTCTGCAAACACTGAAAGGTCTGTTCTGCTTGTTTCTGTCTCATCTGTAAATTTATTATCTAAACCTTGAACCATAAAGTTATTGTACACATAAAAAAAAAAAAAAAAAAAACAGCTTCAGATTGAAATGGCAGCCAGACGGGGTGTGTGTTTTTTTAAGATGTTCTGCTTAGAACTGGACTCACAATACACAGTGCTTTGTAAAGTCTATACCTTTGGAAGGTATAAAACTAACATTTTAGGTTGCTTGGTGCAGCTAGAAAACTATATTATTCTCCGTTTCATCCCAATAAAAGCTAGTAGTGCTTCAATGTTGGTCACTTAATGTCATTCTCCTGTTATTTCTAAAAGTCACCCTTTAAGCAGCATCTACCCATTCTATCTGCGCTCCTCTAATCTCAGAACGTGAGATTCTGAGATTAGAGGATTCTGAGATTAATCACTCTCCTGGGTCAGCTCTCTTAGGCACTCATCCAGGTTGCGCGTATTGATGCCAGGAGCGTTCTGGAGGGTCTGCTCCAGCAGCTGCACCACCTCACCTTCACCTTCCATCTTGGGGGCTTGTTGAGGAAACAGTGTCCTGAGGAATGATTTGTAGCAGTGCGGGGAAAACAGGCCGCACAGGTAACGCAGGAACAAGTCATAGTGGCCCGCCTCGGACCTCATGGTCAACGCCAGAGCGCACTCCACGAGGCCTGCTGGCGACACGTTCCTGTATTTGAGTTTGGATGAGCCGCCAGCGTTCAGGACGTTCCTGGATTCCCTGTAGAACGTGAGGAAGGTGTACAGAGCGGCCATGAACTCCTGAAGGAGAGAATGAGTGGTAAAAGATTGGTTAGCAGTGTTTTTATTTTCCTCGTCCACAAAGTCAAATAGTCACATGACAGTGATGCTGGCCGCTCTTTGGGAAGATTTTATAGAAAAATGCTTGAACAGTCTGAAAAGTCACTTCAGCCTCTCTCCACTGAAGCGGAAAAACAAACCCGGCCAGAGGGACTCCTTACACTTTCCAGCTGATCTACGTTGATCCAATTTTCTGAAATTAAATTATTATTATGTATTTTTTTCTAATACAAAGAGCCCAGTTTATACAGTAGATTATATGTCTATACTCAGTCTAAAGCCTTTGAAGGTGTCCAGAGTGTGGCTCGGGGCTATTTGCGGCCCCTGGACTGACTTTAGACCCGTTTACACTACACTTTTTTAACCGAGCCGAGTCGAGACCAGTCTGAGCTTGGATCAGTTAACCAAGCTGAGACAACTGTTTACACACCACACTATCCCGGTTCCTTGGTTGCTCCTCGCCTCCTGGTGGCGATCTGCGGTACTGCTGCTCTCTGGGATTGAAGGCGAAAGCAGCAAAACAAAACAGCACGGCGCCCGTAACATTCAGGATGTTATGCTTGATATTGTGATATTTTGGTGTTTGCGGAGAGTCAGGGGAAGAAGGCAACCATTGGTGAAATTATTTGAGAGAGTCGGCTTTTGGGAAGTGGATGAGACAAACGAACGTCTAATAAGGATTTACAGACGCAGGAAACAACGACAGACGCTGAGGTTCATCACACTGCTGAGCAGAATCATCTCTGGAAACCGTGTGGCACGGTAAGGAAGCTAGTATTTTTATGAATGTCTGAAATTTGTCTGAATGGAGAGTGAATCGGGACGTGCAGCCAGACACGCCGGAAAAAACGCGGACAGTCAGCTGACTGTAAGGGGATGACGCGGTCTGCTCATGCGCTCTTTATCAGAAAACCGGGCCAAAAAAAAAAAAAACAGTCCGAGACCTGCTCAGGAACTGGATCTGCAGTTAGCGCGGTCCGGTTATGTTTAGCGCGGTCCAGTTCAGTCTGCTGACCATTTACACACAAGAGTTATCTCGGTTACCGAGCTCGGACTGGTCTCGGCTCGGTTAAAAAAGTGTAAACGGGCCGTATGTGTGGCCCCCCCCAACTGCAATTCAGGAATGATTTGGTCCCCCAGCAGGGGTAGGTGGGGATGTTTATTTTTCATGTGACTGAAATTAAAATCATCTTGCAATTGAAAATATTACAGAATGAATAAATTAAAAACTTAATAGCAAACAGGACTCCATCTATTCAATAACGTTTACTCAAAAGCAGGCTTTGGTGCACAGAAATCTGCTTTTAACTCGTTTAATAAAATTGGCTAAAGACAGCAAGTGTTTTCAAAGAAGAGTGACCCAAATCCTGTTTTTAATGCTGAGAACACACAAAAACATGTTGATTTTTATTCCTATATTTATTGAGATGTTCATCCAGTTAACAAAGCAATTTACAAACTGAATGAACAGTTTTTTTATAAAGGCAAATGTGCACAACGCTTTTTAAGTTTTGGTCCTACGATGATTTATGCATCCCTTTCCAAAAGAAAATCTGAATAACTTGTTTAATTAAAAGATCGCATGATCATATTGTGTGGAGCAGGTACTTTCTGGTTCCTTGATAGCAGCATAAATATCAATAAATTGAAAAATCTAATTAACTGGAGCTACTGTGTGGGGTTTAGTGATACAAATCCCATTAGTTTTTGTAGCTGGTGTTCTGATGAAGCCTATTTTGAATTATTTTTGAATATGTTATATTATTAAATATATCTCTAAAGCACAGAATTTGTAATTAAAATGACATGCAGTCACAGCCATGCAGTGATTTAAAAAAACACGGCAAGAAGCTGTAATCTTTTATCATTATCACAATAACACAATACATCCTGATAGAATTTAACGTCCTTATCGCCCACCGATCGTCAGATACACAGAAAAGACGTTTTCTTTTTACCTGAATGGTGAAGTGGGCGAAGCAGAACCTCCTTCTACCCGACAAGCCTTCAGGATTGAGCTCAGTGCACAAGCCCGAGCGCACCACCACCTCTCTCAGGTCCAGATCGAAGTCCTTCAGGTCCTTCTCAGTGAACACGCTGGTGTTGACCTCCAGCAACTTCAAGGCCATCTTCCCAATCCCCGTCAGATGCTTGTACTCTGTGACGGTCCATTTCTACACGAAAAAAACAGGCCGGAAGCAGGACATTACAAACACTGAAAGGAAGACGCAGCCTTTAAGCTCCGACGCACAGTACCATTTCATTATCCCTCCGTCTGTAGTAGAACTTCAGCCTGCGATTCGTCATAATGGTCACGTAGTTGATGAGGAACGGCGTGATTCTAGGACGGTTGCTCCCATAGTCCACGAGCCGGAAGCTGTAGCTGAAAACTTTCCCCACTACCCAGCAGAAGAAGGGATGGCGGGCGAGAATCCGTATCGTCGGCGCGCGCTTGTAATGTCTGACGATGTTCTCCGCCATGCGGGCGTCGGTGAGGCGTCGGGTCAGGTAGTCGTCCTTCATCTCGTCGCTGGCGACGACGGAGGAGGAAAAACGGGGTAAAGAGCAAGTCAGAACACTAAAAAGGGCAAAGAGAGATTTTCTCCGTTTATCAAGTAAAAAGAAAGCACCCACGTAAAACCCCGCAGCTCGGTGACGATGTCCACAAACTCAGACGGTATCTGTGAGACCGCCGCTCGTCTGCCCAGGATCCAGAGGCGCGCGCCGCGGAGCACGTTGCCTCGGATGATGTTGACCACCAGGACGTCCATGGACGCTTTGGTGTAGTTGTCATTGATCACCGGAGCGTTCTGCAGGCGGGAACAAAACATGAAGACAAAGTTTTAAACGATCTCTAGAAACGAAACTGTAATCTCTTTTCTAAAGAGCTGAAATTTAACTCTAATCTGCAAGTCTTCACTTCACATTTTAACTAGGGCTGGGCAAGTTAACACGTTAATTTCGCGTTAACTCATTAGACTATTAACGGCGATATTTTCTTTAAGGCGCATTAACGCATGTTGCTCACATGCTTTTATTTTGTGAAGGTCTGTTGCTGCAGTGTAGGGGTTTGAATCAGAACAGTAGGTGGCGATAATGCGCCAATAACCTCGCTGTCAGCCAAACCTCGGATTCAGAGTAAGAAAGGTGCTGGCCGGAAAAAAACAAAGCAGACATGCGGAAGGCAAGGCAATAAACGCAAGCAACGCAAGCATATCGAGTTTGCAAGCATTTCAGTTTAAAGTTCTTCCAGCATGGAATATGACAGAAACAAGTTAGTTGTAACCACTGCCAAGTTAAACTTTGGTATTGAACATAAAATGGTAATGCTGCTCCCTGCGGTTACCTCAGAAATTGCCTGTTTTTGGTAGATTTTTTCCCCATAAAGAGAATTCCCTGTCAGTGGCAATAAGCTTTAATTTATTATTATTGCTATTTTTTGTTTTACATGTTTAAGTTGAGCTTTACACTAAATATGTGTTACTGATAAGTGCTACAAATGTTACAACACTTTTGTTCATATGGCAGCAGAACATTAAAATAAAAGTGCTCTTTACACTACTTTTGAATTCATTCTTGGAGTTTCTAAATACAATGCGATTAATTGCGATTAATCGCGATATTTTAATCGTTGCCCAGCCCTAATTTTAACACAAAGAACTTTATTTGCACCAGAATTTTTTTGTTTTTTCTGGATTCTTTAGGGGGACATTTGGGGTATTTATTCTAATTGCAAGTGTGAACGTTAACAGGCGTAAAGGTGCAGCTCATTAAAACAGGATATAAGCAAAATGTTGATTTATTCAAGTGAATAAACTCAGAAAGGGCAAATCACAGATTCTCTGCAGAAGGAGTGAACCTGTACTGGTCATGGTAGACTGCAGACTCATTGCTGCACCTTTTTTAAATAGTAATAATAATCTTTATCTTTTTTCATTGCAACTTTGTACATTCCAGTGAAATTTGTCCTCTGCTTTTGACCCCCCCCCCCTTAGGAAGCAATGGGCTGCAACTCTGCAGCAGCAGCAGAGGAGCATTCTGGGGCTGAAGGTCTTGCTCAGGGGTCCCAGTGTGGTACTCTGTGGGATTCGACCCGGGGAACTTGCAGCTTTCCTAAACTTTTAGATGAGTTATGGCGACGCAGATGGAATACCTTCCAGTCCAGAGTCCCTTCGTAGCAATCAAAGCAGTCCATTATCACGAGGAATTTAGCGCCGTCTTCCTCCAGCAACTTGAGATCTTTTACGGGGAAGTGGAAATACTGCATTATGTCCAACATGGACCTATCCTCATGGCCGCTTCTCTCCAGCACAAGCCGCAAAGCGCGGAACGAAAGCTTGATGACGTAATGCAGGTCCTGAGGAGAGATTAGCAGACGGAGGAGAAAAAAAGTTTAGTTTCCACAAAAATAAAAACAGCAAACCGCGAAAATAACAAAAAAACTTTTCAGAGTTATTCCCAGGAAAGGCAACATCATCTGTGGCGGGGCACATCAGAATCTGATTTTAAGCAAACGTACGTCTCACCCTAATGGAAATGTAAATAAAGGGCGCACACTGCTATAGCTGGGGATGAAAGAAGACAGAAATTAAAACATAACAGAGCAGCACAGCTGTTAAATGGTTAAATTCTAGTTTTGGTGTATTCCAGTGCATCAAACCAACAGAGTAATTTTTTTATTTTTTTTTATGGAAAGAGAAAAGAAAAAGGGCGCCACCTTGTGAGAAACTGAAAGCAGGACAACAATGGCTTTGTGCTGCCAGTTCTTCCATAAAAGTCAGATTTGTGCACAACTAATAGTTAGCCTGTCAACAGATTAACCTGAGCTGCGGCTCTCTGCAGCTCCTCCAGAGTTACCATGCGCCTCCTGGCAGCTTTTCTGATTAAGGTGGGGAAAAAACGAAAAAAAAACACAGCAAACCGTTAACCATGCACTCTTTAAATGGCCTAAAGGAAGAGTGGAAAGAAGAAGACCACTATCTGAACGCACCACCCACACAATAAAACATGGTGGTGGCAGCATAACGCTATGGGGACGCTTTTGTGTAGCAGGGAGAGGGAAGCTGCTCCACCCTGACAGACGCTGCAAAAGATTAGAGACTTCCAGCGAGGCGACTGTAAACAGGCGGCCAGATCATCTCATATTTATGTGCTACGGTGCTCTAGCTCAGAACTAAGTGTTGAAAACTGACGCTAAGACACACCCAACAACACATCTGTCTGAGCTTGAGCTGTTTTGCAAAGATGAACGGGTCACTAAACACAAAGGCACACATTTCTATATGTAAAAATCCATAAAAACATGGACCATTCTCCTTGTATTTTACGTTTATCCATCACTTTGTCCCAGATAGAGCGTCTGTTCTACCCTTATCGGGTCTTCACTGATGACTGAGTGTTTTTGTCATTCCTCACCCTGTTGGCCTTCTCCTCTGCCCAGTCCAGCGCGAACTTGGCCACCGACACAGACATGCCGACCCCCGGGAGCCCCGTGGTCACTACCGTCCTCGCCAGAGAGCCGTCTTCCTTCTGGAGTCGGAACAGATTGTTCAAGGGCACAAAGGTGTCCTCGCTGGGGACGTCGAAAGGTGCCGGGGATTTTCCCAAGGTCTCATGAGTGAGGTCGACTCCTCCGTACGCGCAGGTGGAGATCTGAGGCTCCACGTAGATGTTGTTCAGCAGGTTCTGCTTTCCGGCCTGGATCACCCCCTCTCGGATCACTAGGAACTTTCTGTGAAGCCTACCTTTCAGGTAAAAACAAAAAATGGCTGTTTGGGGGAGAGAACAGAAAAAGAAGTTAAAAATGACATGTACTGAACGTGGATCCTCAACCATTTGGAGATCAGTCCCTTCACAGTGCCTCCTGTCTTTTTTTTATTGCTGTTGGAAGGGGGGGGGGGGGGGGCATTTCAGACCAGGGGGCTCAGGCGTAGCAGAGGACGCACTTTTCACACTAAAGGTTGGCGGTGGCAAGAACGTTAAACTTACAGCGCACAAAAACCATCAGATGTATAAAAACGCTGCACAGATGTGTCACCGCTCACGTTGCCTTGATAAATACAGATGTGCGGGAAATAACGCTCAGCTTCACGGGTATCTCGTGCCGCCCTGTCCCTACCCCTACACTGCAAAAACAGAACTAGAAATAAGTAAAATGTTCTTAAAATTAGTGTATTTGTCCTTGATTTGAGCAGGTAAATAAGATGATTTGCCAATGGAATACGTTTTTTGCATTTAAAATGGGAACAATTAATCTCAATCATCTTATTTCAAGTGCAGGATGTCTAATTATCTTATATTAGGGGTCAAAATACTCATTCCATTGGCAGATAATCGTATTTACTTGCTCAAACGAAGGATAAATACACTAACTTTAAGAACATTTTACTTATTTTTAGATCCGTTTTTGCAGAGTAAATGCATCTGCAAATCAGGATAAATACCAGGAAGAAGTCAGCCATCGAGCACGGATCCGGCTTTTATTCCGTTCATAACACTACTACTAATAATGGAAATAGTTACAATTATTCTGATAGTATAGTGGAATCCTGAGTTGAGTAGGATTCCATCATTGTTGAGCACTGCAAAAACGGATCTAAAAATAAAGTAAAATGTTCTTAAAATTTGTGCTTCTGTCCTTGATTTGAGCAGGTAAATAATATTATCTGCCAATAGAATGAGTATTTTGACCACTAAAATAAAATAATTAGACATCCTGCACTTGAAATAAGACAATGGAGATGAGTTGTTCCTATTTTAAGTGCAAAATTCTTATTCCACTGGCAGACCATTTTATTAATCTGCTCAAATCTAGGACAGATACACTCATTTTAAGAAAATGGTACTTATTTTTAGTTCCGTTTTAGTTCAGTGAGGTGTGTATGAGGCTAAAAGTGATTATATTCCCTCATATGGATTTATACCATGAAAGCTCAAACTCGTTAAATACAGTGAAATGCAGTTATAATTCAGTGTATCACGGTAAGTTTTAGTGCTTTGGGTTTGTTACTGTCGACTGAAAAAGTTTGCGTGGATTCCAAAACACTTCCACGTACTGTTAATCTTTATACATCCCGTTTAACATTGCACCGCAGGTTTTTTGTGCGTAGACAAGCTTTTAAACAAGAGGCCCCTGCTCTTATTTATTTATTTATTTTAACTGGACGCTCGGTTAGGAATGGGACAAACCTGCCGTACTTCAAATTTGGCATATTTGCTTACAACACGAATGGTACTCACCTTTGTCGCACACTCTCTGCAGTTCTTCCACCTCCTCCACCTTGTTTATGCTTTCAAGAGTGCTTATTGTCTTCGACAGCGCTTTGCTCTGGCCTGAACAACACAGCGGGGACGCAACATCAGATGAGTGAGCACTTAACGGGGAACATGGCTCCTAAAGTCAGCAGAACTACAGAAGCAGCAAAGCAAATAAAACGTGCACTTGGCTCCCACTCCCGTTGCCCACGTCGCCGCAGCGTTTTCTTACCGTAGACCTCGAAGATCTTGTCTACGAAGTCGAGCAGATCCCCGTCCAGGAACAGCGGCAGCTTAACGTCCTCCCATTTGGTGAAGGAAGTTTTAAAGTTTAACAGCTCGTCGCTGTTGAGCCCCGTCAGAACCTTCTGGATGCTCTTCAGACAGAGAAGGAACACGTTATCAATAAGTCCATCCTCACCCCACCGACTGATGGCGACGATTGAGAGTAAAAAAAAAAAATAAAGATAGAAAGGACTGTTTGTGTTGCACCCACTCTGAATATATGAGGCAGACTCAGTTCTGGGTGCAGTTTTCCGGGCTGGCCGTCTTCATCCTCCTGGATCAGGCCTTCCATTTCCAGGGGCTCGGGTGGCTCTGGAGAACAAGTTGTAAGGATTTCGTCTTCGTCGTCCAGTTCGTCGTCCATCATGTCCTCTAGATCTGCGCCGCTGACAGAGAAAATGAGCCGGTTTGAGACCTTTCGGGTTATTTACGTGAAATAGAAGTAAATAATTTCTCATAAGTACATAAAAAGTAAACGTATAGAAACATCCACATCTGAGCCGTCTGTGTGAGCGTTTGTGTTTTCTTTACCCCGTTTCAATGACCATGGCGTCTGGTGGTCTGGTCATTTCTGTGGCTTCAGTGTAGTGAGTCTCCGTATACATGGAGTACATCATCTGAGACCTGCAAAATATTTATCTGATTAGCACAACTACTACAGAGGATTCAAAGTCGGCTTAGTTGCAACACCCTTGCTGTGCAAAATGTTTAAACAACATTTCCTTTCTTTATATTTTACTTGCAAAGATCAAGGCTTTCTTGTAACGTAAGGACTTGGTCAGCAGTTTGTCTGGCTTTCAGGAGGTCTTTCTGAGTTTTTCCCTTGGGACTTTGGTCACTTCTTACTATGTCTAGATGTTTCAGAGAAAAGATTGTGCTGTGATGTGTTTGACAAGCAGAGGCGTCAGATCTATAGAAGGAACGGAAGGAGATGGACAATTTCTGGAGGCAGCAGGGTGAGCATCCAGCAACAACCTGAGTTAATAAGTATCCATATTGTTCAGCCAATAAACATTTAGGAATAACCTTGTTATAATGAAAATATCGTCTTACTCAACTTGACAAATTGTGTCTTTGTAGCAGGCTGCTCTGCTGGTGACAAGATTAATGCATTTCTGTTCTCCTTCACCGATTCTTACCAATTTCACCCTCTCCAACTTCTGTTTTGCAGCCGTAAACAAACTACGTCCTACCCATGTAGGTAAACTGTGGTATCTTTCCTGGTATTTCAGCCTATATAATCATTAAAAAATGTATTGGAGCTATGAAACCACATTTCCCTCTAGTGAACCAAGGAATAGAAAGTTGAAAAGAATAGTTTTCAAAGCAGTCAGGACCGAGGGGCCCCAAACAGAGATCAGAGTCCAACTTATTGTGACAGAAGATATTCAGGAATTAATATATGATAAAATGCATTTTTATGCAGGATTTGAAGGTCTTTATGATTATCTGCCTCCTTTATTTTAAAAAATATTTAACATTTAAGAAAATGTAAGCACATGGGTACAAAGAGTTCTGGATAAAAAAAAAGGACAGTCCATGGGTTTAAAAGGAGCTTGATGTTTGGTAAAAATGGAGAACGCACTCTGGTCCAAAGAGGAATTCTTTTTTTTCTTTTTTTTCTTTATATAGCGCCAAATCATGAAACATGTCATCTCAAGGCACTTTACAAAATCAAGTTCAATCATATTATACAGATTAGGTCAGATTATACAGATTGGTCAAAAATGTCCTATATAAGGGAACCAGTTGATTGCATCAAAGTCCCGACAAGCAGCATTCACTCCTGGGGAACCGTAGAGCTACAGGGAGAGTCGTCTGCATTGTCCATGGCTTTGCTGCAATCCCTCATAATGAGCAAGCATGAAGCGACAGTGGGAAGAAAAACTCCCCATTAACGGGAAGGAAAACCTCCGGCAGAACCGGGCTCAGTATGAACGGTCATCTGCCTCGACCGACTGGGGTTAGAGAAGACAGAGCAGAGACACAACAAGAGAGACAAAAAAGCACAGAAGCACACATTGATCTAGTAATCTGTTCTACATTAGATGGTAGTAGCGGGTGAGCCGTCTTCTCTGGATGATGTCACAGTTAACAGAACGCCAGACCAGGTGTACCTACTATGAATGACTCCTAACAGTACTGTATACACAATTAATAGAAAGAAATCATTGATTATGTACTGTGACCCCATATACTATGAGTTTAGACGTAACCCTTTAAGGCTTTCACTAGTCGGCACGTGAAGGGATAAAACCAATAGTGATAGCCTTAAAGGGCTACGACTAAACTCATAGTATCTGGGGTTACAGTAAATAATCAATCAATGACATTTCAATGTCCAAAATAAAAAAAAAATTATCTTAGGATGGAAAATCTCAAAAACATCAAGACAAAGCAGAATCCATGAAGAAATGACCACTAGATTCTGACATCCTTAAGTACGGTGCTGAAGGTCTGTCGCTCCTTCAGCAAACTGTAATAACTTTGTAACAAACACGTTGTTGCGGCTCCCTTTCCAAACCTAAAGCAGCTGCTGAGAGTATACGGGTCGGCTCCAGTCATTTAGGAGATTATGGCGACAAATGCGCTGAGATCGAGCGCTGCGTCTTGGTGAATTTATTATAAAAACACACAGCTATCAAAGCGCCAAAGATGGATAATGAATTGAAAACCAAGCTGCTAAACCGGGACTCAAACAAATTATGACAATGGGTGGAACAGGAAACTACGACTACCCGTGCCCTCGCTCTCATCACCTGGGCCACAGGTGAGCGCACACCTTTTCACACATACGCTTCCCTACGGGCACCCACCCACGTGAACCTCCACAACACCTGCACCACATCCAGTGTTCATGCCTCCTACACACGTGGCGAGTGCTATGCAACTTTACTAGATCGTAATAAAATACATGATTGCTTCAAAGTCTCATCTTTGCTATGATAAAGTTGCAGCATTTCTTTGTGCAGACAAATCAGAGGTTCACACATTTATTTAGGGGGGGAAAAAAAGAAGGAAAAATGAGGGAAGACTTTAGACAAAAATCAGGTAAAACATTATGACCACTCACTGAGGGGAATAGCTACACGGCTACCTAGAAGCAGGACGAATGGGCGAGCATTACGACCTGAGTGAGATGTTTGGTGAGGGCCAAATAGTGATGATCTGACAGCTGGGTCTGATCATCTCCAAAAAATCTCTCTCAGGGTCCGCTGGGGGCTTTGCTGCCTCCAGCGGTCGGTTTCCATCTTTAAGCGATCGATGAAAGGAACAGTGCTGTACGTGGTGAGCTGGCCAAGGCTCCCTGACACACGTGAAAAGCTGAAGGCTGGTACTTGTGGCCCAAAGCAACGCATGAACCACTGCAAACCGAATTGCTGATAAAAAGGCGTCAGATCCACACAGCAGAGTAGTTTGCTGTTATTCCCTGATGGCTGTGAGCTTTTTCAGAGGGACAATGAACCCTGGAACATGGGGAAAATGGTTCAAGAGTGATTTGAGGAGCCCACATAAAACCTCTTTAAGGTTCTGACTTGGCCTCCAAATTGACTAAATCCAGATCCGCTGGAGTATCTCTGAGATTAGACAAACCAACAAGTCCGATTCTTGGAGGCCTCCGTTTCCTGCTTCAAGGACTTCCAAGGATTTGCTGCAAAAAAATATTTTCTGCCACATCCCACAGCACTCCTTCAGGAGTCTAGTGGAGTCCACGGCTGCCCAGGTCAGGCTCCTTCAGCAGCACAGCCAGGACCACACTACTAGCCGTAATGTTATGATACTCCTGATTGGCTACAATTAACTATTAAAAGCATGAGCCGTCATAAGGAGAAAGAATGGTGTGTTGGTCTTTTTTTTTTAAATGACAAACATTTTCTCCAAAGCGGAGACAGAATGAGAAGGCGAACCACAACTTGACACCAGCGTAATCCCATATGAGGTGGAACCAGTCTGAACATGCAGAAGAGCAAAGGTCAGGAGAGACGGAATGTGACTCTCCTGCACTAAAAAAAATATATATATATATAAAGGTTTAGTGGAAACATGCAGAAAAGTTGGGGCAAAGCTCAAATATATGCATTATTACCCAACAACAGGAGGAGCAGGAGGATCCAGTGGTGCTGGTGGTGCTACAAACACCCCTTCACCTCCCCCTCCTGCCTTCTCCTCTTCTTCCTCCTCCTCCTCCTCCTCGTCCTCGATGCTTTCGCTCTTCATCGACCCATAACTGGAGGGGGGTCTCAAATGCTTCTTCTTCTTCTCCTCCTCCTCCTCTTCCGTATCACTTCCTGCAGCTTGGTCGCTTCAGGAATCAAGAGAAAACCTTTAGTCTCAAATATTCACTCTGTTTAGGTGAGTTATGAAGGAAGCTGGTAGCATTAGATCTTAAGGGCATCACAGTAAATTGGGTGAATATAAATGCACGCCACACGCTTCAGATTTTAGCTGTAAGACTTGTTTTTGTTTGTGATATTTTCGTAAAGTGAAAAAGCGAATACTTTTTACGAAGCGCTGTAATTAATGCAACAACATGCG
The DNA here is from genome assembly GCF_011125445.2 of Fundulus heteroclitus. Taxonomy (NCBI): domain Eukaryota; kingdom Metazoa; phylum Chordata; class Actinopteri; order Cyprinodontiformes; family Fundulidae; genus Fundulus; species Fundulus heteroclitus. The sequence goes on along the minus strand of NC_046378.1, from coordinate 15,141,329 downwards.
TGCAACCACGTTAACGCCAGTTATTGATCATAAAACACAAATAATCAAGTAGTAGAACAGACCAAAAACAAATATAAATAAAAAATAATAATTAATACAAGCACGATTATCTTGTTTGAGGTGAAGAACGGCACCTACTTTTCTGAATTCATGCTTCCTGTCTTGAAAACAAAACTACTAAATACTCAGACGGGGAACGTAAAAGTCGAGCCAGAAAGCGGAAGTGCGTCGCCGTGGATGTTTTTGCTGTGATCACGTCCACGCCGGGCGGCACCAGAACCACACGGCTCCTGTCAAACGAGCCACGCCACACGGACTCAAATCCACACGGACATGTCGGCTTCCAACGTCTTTCTTCACTTTACTTTCGTTTTCCAGGGTCACCTGATGGACATCCGCCTTTTGCCTTTCAGAATAAAAGCTGTAATCGCTACTACAATCGTTCAGATGTGACCACGTTTTGATCGTTTTCTCTCGTCTTATTCGTTTTTTTTTTATCGCCAAATAAATCGCAATGAGAGACGCAGATTGTTTTTTTTTTTTTTTTTTTTTTTTTTGGAGTACGGGCAACTCGTCTCCGTTAAATGGGATCCAGGATGAAGGAAAGAGAAGGAATAAAAAGTGATTAAAACTAGTTTTTTTTTTTTTTTTTTTTTTTAATAATAGTACATCCGTAGCTCTAAATATTTAAAACTACAAAAGCACGTTATGGAATGTATGCATTTTAATACTCTGTCTGAACCCACCCTTTTTTTTTTTATTTGTATCAAATTTAAACCAAAAGACAGTTTATCTGAAAAACCACCCGGTGGACGAGGTGACGGAACTGCTTCTTTGTGAATCAAACGCAGGAAATCACGCAACGCCACCTTGAAACGGGGTGGAGTCTCCACTCTGTTGACTCCAGGTGGGCGTGACGTATAGGCAGGTAGGGTCTGCTGCTCAGACTCACCTGTAAGTGCTTAGGGAGGGGCTCTCAGCAGCACTGTGACTCCGGAAGGGATCGGTGCTTTCACGTGTTGTCCACCAAGTGTCCAATTACACAGAACAAAAAGCTGCTTTTTTTTTTTTTGGAAAAATGTTTGCAAAGTGGTCTGAAGACACTATTTGGCGAAAGTGAACACAACCACACACTGCCTGTTGTAACCTACGATGAACCCGGAAATGCCTCGTTTCAAAATAAAAGCACGATGATCACGTAAGTTTGGGCATCTGATCAGTACGAAGAGGGACGCCTGTGGTTCCCTCCTGGACCTGTTGACCTCACCTGATCTCTGATAAGCAGGAGACAATGAATGGACTTTATTTTGGCCAAATCTTTTGCCACTGGCAGACGGTACAATTGTGATCTGGTACTACCTTGTGTGGAATGTTGTAAATATATATATAAAAATGTGTGTATTCTGGAGCATGTAACAAAAGTAATTTCCCCCTGGGATTATTAAAGTATGTCTGATTCTGATTACAATTAGCACTGAAGTCCCTTGACAGAGGGCCCCATTAAGATCTACAGTTTATGACAAATCTATGATGTTAAAACTAGGGATTTAAAATTAGACAACATAGCATCCACCTGCCCTTACAGAAAGCCGACTCAACAAACCATCATTGGTGTTGCATGATTATACTGTATTAATGTTAGAAAAGATTAATGGAAGCAATATATCGACTCTTGATCCTAAAACCTGTTTGAATGGATTGGCAGTATAGACAGAAATCAGGGTCACAAGTCTTTTCGTTCGTTATTCTGTTAGTCAGATGCTGGATAGTTGCAGAAATAAATGATAATGATCGTTTGAAACCTGAACTCAAGATCCACACCTGGTTTAAAGTTGGTAATCCTGTTCAGAAATACTTTGTTCTACTGGGTACACTGAAACAATATTGTTTATTTTTATTCAACAGACATGTAAATATTGTACAGAAAGATTTATTAACAGATAAGAAAAGGTCATTTCAAAAAAGTCCTAACGGACAAAATTAAAATCTTTGATTATATAAAAGATAAGAAAAAATGGATATAATAAAGTAAGATTCTTGATAATGACGAACTCCACTTTGGAAACCAGCCCCTCAAACCTTCATCCGCCTCATAACCTGTAGAGGTAGATAAAAAAAAAAAAAAAAAAAAGTTAATTTCCATAAAGGGAAAACATTTTTACAGCAAATCAAACTCTTACAGGGCTTCTGCAAGTTTCAGCCAATCAACAACTTTTAAATGAAAAACCTGTGAACATTGAGAATAGCATGTTTAACTTTGACAGCTTAAGTAAATTTAAGTTTGTCAACTTGAATTTGGTGTTTTATGGCGTGTTGGGCAACACTCTTTGACAGCTACTCTCATCAGCAGGTTTAAGCCAATTAAAAATGTATTTTTTTCCAAGCCAATATTTATAATATACAATAAAATACTTTTCTACAACAAATGAACAGGTAGTGGATAAAAAATTTTTTTTTTTTATTTTAATTCCCTAAACATAATTAGTTTCAGGAGCAGAATTGAAGTTTTGCAGGGGGTGCAGATTTAAAATTCCCTTCAAATAAGCTTCATTTCTTCTCTGCATCACAGGGCTTCCAGTTTTGTTGAAGGGCAATAAATCATCAATTCCTCAGCCAGAACTACAACTCAGAGCAAACCAATGGTATCTGTAAAACTCTTAAAGGAAAATAAAAAAAAAACAGCAACATGTTACATATTTTTCAAAACACAAGTATAGAACATATGAGACTTTAAGGCTTGAAATTAAGATGATCAATTTGAGACTTTATGACCTTGCAGAAACCCTGAGATGGTAAAGAAATGGAAACAGGAGTGTGGAGCCCATGACCCTGTTAGGTAGTAACACCATTAACTGTTACACCACCATGTGAGACCCACCCACAAGAAAAACTCAATAGAAATGTGAACCTTCTTGGACTTCAGACAATGTTCTCTTTTAATAAAACTTGCTCCTGAAAAAAAAAAAAAAAAAAATGTTTATAAGTTCAGTTACTGAAAACTAATGACTAAACTCAACCTCTTTACTATGGCGTTACTGTATATCACTAACTCGGTCCTAAACAGCCCAATGCAGCTTATGATTCAAAATGCAGAAATAAGAAGAAAAAAAAAAAGTGAATGGTTTTTGATGCAGTTTGAAAGTAAAATTCACTTCGAAACATCAGGAAACTTGTTTTTAAACCAGTCTGACAGGACTCCAGTGATGAGCCAGCAACGTTCTGGTTGAACACGTTACTGCACAGGTTAAGAGTTTCTCAGTAAATTCACAATAAGAAGTATTGGCTTTCTAAATGTTAATGTGACTGCATACTGATCCCCAAATTATCCAGAACACCACACATTTGCAAGTCAGCTGTGATCCCCGGCACACATTCTGCAATAAATTAACAGATGCATCAAGAGCGCTTAAAATACGACTATTAAATACCCGCGCTGTTGTCTGTAAACATGAGGAAAACTGAATCATAGAAAAAGATAGCGCAGGCCCTGAATGTGCCAGAGATAAAGTTGGGAACATGGTTCACAGGTTTCAAGTTGAAGCAGCAGTGGTTACACCACCCGGTGGAAGAAAGACGCCAGAGCAGATTCCTGTTGGGGCAGGAATAAGACATCCTCTATGACTGTATGAGAAGCTAAACAGCACTACTGATAAAAGACGGCAAGAAAATCCAGTTCAAATGTTATTAGGGACTTTATGAATAAGCCAAATAGGTTTTAGGATTCGGTTCTGTTGAGCGATGAAGAACATGTCTACAGCAAAGCACTGTTGGCTCAGAGATGCTCTTCAGTTGCTTTGCTTCCTCTAGCCAGGGCTATAGTGTTGGAAACATGTCTTATGAACCATTGTTTACTTTAATGTTCTTTTTGAGGGTGTTTAATCATCTGCATCTAGTTTCAAGGGATTTTAATGGTCATTTTATGCTCGTACTTGAACTTCCTGGTCATCAGTCTCTGTGGCATATTTGCTTTGTGCTCAGAAAGTTAATGTATGGCACTGTTGGCACTGGAAAACGGCAGCATTTTCAGGGCAAACTCAAATATCATAGAATCCTGGGAAAAAATGTCGCTCTCTGAAGAAGTTGAAGGTTTGGCATCACTGGACCTTTAAAACAAACATATCTCAAAGTCTTGGTATCAGGAAATCCTGTAAAACACTAGAGCGTGAAATACTTGGTTTTAGAACGCCGGCTCTGGCCCACAGACCCCTAAATGAAGAAGAGCAGGGTTCTCATCAGCGCATTTCAGCGTAATAGACCCTTACCAGTACTTTGAAAGTTGTCAAAGTTACGCTGAAATTAGACCGTCACGCTCATTTTTAATGAGCTGCACCATTTTAAGGCTCCGCTGAGGGAATGAATCCAGAGAAGCAGAGGAACGACACCAGCACACATGTGTCAGTGCTTCTGGGAGCAACATTTTAACTTATACAATTGTAGCTTCGGCATCCTTGAGCTACTACTAAAATTGCGGTAGAAAAAAGTAAAAAATGGCAGATTCATGAAACTGGTAAGCGGGAAAGCCGTAACCTTGTTTAGCAGCTCCGCAGCAAATAGTCTGACATAATTGTTCAAAAAAAATTTAAGATAAAACTGAACTTGAAAAACATGACACAAACAAAATAAAGCTATCCACACAATACCTAGAGACCAAATAAAAATGTTCTGCACTCTGAGACTCCAGGTACACAACAAAATGTATTTAAAAGCTAAATAAAATTAAAAAAAAAAGAAAGAAAAGAAATTTTGCATATGTCCCCTTTAACTGACGTTAGACTAACTATTGCAGTAGCTTGAAAGTTGAATGACAGAAAGGTGCTCTCTTAACACACACAAAGTATCCATAAGTCTACATTAATCTCTTTTTATAGGTTTGTTGATGGCTGCAAATTTCTGACATCGTCGTTCAAAAGACTGTCGTCCCTTTCCTTGGTTAGATGTAACATTTTACAACCACTGCAGCAGCTGGCTTAATAGATGCTGCTTTTAGGCGTTTTCTTTGTGTAAGTTTACCTTGCGAGCGCTAGCAGTCAGTCCAGGAGACTTTGCAGACCTGCTCGTGGTTTTAGATCCCCTCTGTCCATTAGCTACAACCTGTGGGGACTTAAAGCTGCCGGCCTTTGCAGCTCGTCCCACTGTGGCACGAGAGTTCACTGAAGGAGAGTTTTCTTGACCCTTACGGGCATTTTTCTGAGAAGGAGACTTCTTCAGAGCTTTTCCAGGGGATTTTCGAGTGGAATTGCGCAGTTTGTTCAGCCCTTTCTTTAGGTAGTTGTTGCTCTTTGGGGTGTTTTCAATCGTGAACATCATAGACTCCCGACGACCAGCCTAAAATGAATTGAAAGAAGACCGTTACAACTCTCGACAACGATAAACCCAGCTTTCACTAGGGTGATGAAGTTCAGGTGAGCACATGTATTTACTCACAGGACTGAGGGCAGGTTGAAGATAAGTGCTGGATGGTCCGCTGCTCACGTTCTTGTTTTTAGGAGTGAGTGGACGAGGGAAGCAGCTGGCTCTCGTCTTTTTCTTCAGATTCAAATAAAGACCAACATAATAAATAGGAAGCGGTAATAAATGAAACAATATTTCTCATAGTGCAGGTAAATTTAGCTCAACACACTCATTTATACATTTGCATATATGCTTTAGACTGTTGAACTGCCGAAGCCACAAAATTGACTCTGTACCACACTCGTATATTACACAGTTTTAATAATACTCTCCTGGATACTGTGAATAGCACACTGTCTATTTCCCCTGCATTGTTTACATTGTTACATTGTTTACATTCAATTGTTTACATAAATCGCTGCTGCATCCTTATCCTGAAGATTAGTGCGACTGTGATTTTTCAAGCTGTATGCAAACGAAATTTTGTTCTGTACATACTTTGTGCATACAAAATGACAAATAAAGCTGTCTATGTCTAAAATTTATTAAGCTACAGTGTTGTTCATTTTCACTAAATCGGTCATTTTCTATAATTATCTAGCAGGTTTACAACAATCTTGAACTTTGATTGCAAAAACATTTTAACTTGTTTTTATTACCCGGTTATTCTTCTTGCTTCTGTTTCAGAAGGGCGCATTTTTGTAGTTTCTTTTTGCACTTCAGACAAGCTAGATCAGATTAAGCCACAGCCCTGTTTGTTTTAGGCGTGTTCCTGCCACCAACAGCAGATTCAGGTCCCGAGGGAGTCTGCTAATGACCCATTTATTTGATTCGTGTTGAGACCAGGGAATCTAAAACTAGGCTGATAGCAGCCCTTGAAGACTGACTTTAAACAGCACTGAGCTAGATCACCAAGTAATGTAAATTTTAATAACATGCATTCTACACCCACCTCAACAGAAGTCTGGTGAACAGACAAGCTGGATGAAGAGTGCTTGGAGCCCTTTGGGCTTTTCAGCTGAGAGGAGAGGGCTGGTCTTGCAGGCAGCTGGCCGGGCATCAAGGACAGACGATGGGAACGAGTAGCAACACCCGTCTGAGCCGCCATGAGGGAGTGGCGATGGGAGACCAGGGAGTCCTGCAGTTGGCCCGGCATCATGGACGCCCGCCTGATTGTATCAGAGGGATCTCCAGTGCGGAGCTCTTCGTCTGTGAAAGTTAATGCACTGCCCTGGCCAGTCTACAGGGATAAACCAAGAGGAATCTTAGGAGAAAACTACTCGCTACAGACATGTAGTTTACTTCTCCAACCATCTCAAAGGCTGCTGCAGGCGGATCATTTGCTTTTTTCCTCACCTCTGACTCCACAGGGTAGCTGCTCTTCAGATGCGGGAGGCAGGCCTTGTTCCTGGCCTGCAGCTCTGCGATCCTCAGCCAGTCCTCAGGTCCACCATCAGGCTCGTTCTCTGCTCCCACACAGAAGGTACTAGCAGCTGGAAGCGAGCAGAGACCGGAGACTTGGTTAGATGCATGCTTAAGAACACCATCCAAAATTACAGCCTGTCCAACACTATATGGTTCTGATTTTCTAAATAAAGCAAGAAATGAACTTACTGTGTGTGTGGACAGTGCTCCGTCTGTAGCCTGGAAGACCAATCAGCTGATCGCTGGCAGCACTGGCCTTTCCAGCCGGTGTATTAAACACCTCCATGGACATGGGTTGTGCAAAGTGAGCACCGTTGAGGTTTGGTTGTGAGCGAGCTGAATGCAAGCTGTAAAAGGTCTCGTCGGCCTCGCCGTGGCCTGGCGTTTTCTAGAGATGGAAAACACGCAACAGACTCAGAACTAGAGCAGCATCTCAGGGAGGAAAGCATGTCTAAGGGCAAAGAGGTTCTCTCTACCTTGGACATGGTGATGTTTATGACCTGTGTTGTTCTGCGTCGTTTGATAGATGAAGTTGGATTTTTATGGGTCGAGTTCAGCTCCACGTCAGACTCGTCACTGGACCTAGGAACGACAAACAAATCCATTTATTTTCTTACGCTATTTATTTATACAGATTCAAACCAGTAGTGTCGAGCCAAGCGAGTCACCAAAGCTTAAATTAAATACCAGCAACAATTGTAACTGCAGTTCAAGAATGGTATAAATTTGGCCCTCATGGTGCTGATGGACATTTTGTAGTTTTTTTGTTTTGTTTAGGAGGAGCTTTCACTGACAACTGCATATCTTCTTAAACGAAAGCCTCTTCACTTTCATTTTAATAATGGCAGTAAAAGCAAAAACATCCAGTGACGTTTTCATCAAAAAAAAAAAAAAAAAAAAAAAACTAGGGGACACACATTCATTAAACCTGGCTAAATACAACACGTATTTTCAAAGAAAGTCACTTTTGTTGCTGGGAATTGGCTGAAAGCAAAACAGAAAACATTTTAGTGATAAAGTTAGGAAGCTGTACGCTTTTTAATAGGGCATATGTCTAATACCTCTATACAGATCTACAATAATTGTGTCTACTTTGTTTTATTTGCTGCATTTTAAATCTTTTTTTTTGTTCAGCAGATAACATTTATTCAATATTAGGATTTTTTTAATAGGGAAAAATAAATCAAGTGTTTCTCATTCAAGTGTAATCAGTATATTGCATTCTCTGAAAATGCCTATTTTCTCATGAAGAGTTTAAAAGAACTATAAAAATATGCCATATAGTGACTTTTAAACTTGCCTTTTAGTCCGCCTGGTGTTAATTGGGGTAAAGTAGAGCGTTTCCAGAGACTCTGCCTGAAGGCCCCGACGTTTGGCTGCTAAACGTTCAGAGCTTCGAACCAGCGGTGTGCTCGATTCACCAGGTGCAGACAGTTTCCTGGAAATTATTTAAAAAAAACAAAAGCAAAAAAAAAAAACAGAAGTGTCAGTCATAGAATTTGATCCCTTGTTATTCACAAATGAACAGCAGCACAGACTGGAGGGGCAGGTATTATATTTCTTCTTGCTGGTTGTACACTTTTAACTCAAGTATTTTTACCCACATCTATGCAGGAATCTATAAAAAGATTAAAAAGTAAATTTTAAAAAATGACCCTCAACATATTTTAAAGAACTAAACAGAACAATCTGTAAGAGGGTTCCTTCACATTGTCCCTTACAAAATGAAATCTTTCTAGATTCAAGTGTCTATACTCAAACGGACAAAAATGTGAAAATGTTTTCTAAAGTATTACTGCAATTCTTAAATACTAGCTTGGTCTCAGTCTCATCTTTAGGTATCACAGGATGAAACAATGTGATGCTTTTGTAGCATCTGAGCTAATTTAGTACACCTTGATTTTAACATCTAGAACCCTTGAACATGTGTAACTTTTGCTTGTAAAATTCATAAAAACAGCACTTTTCATTGCTCGTTTGGCATTTTAGACCCAGTGTAAGAACCACCTGTACAGTTCAACATAAATGTAGCGCTGTCTAGAGACTAAATGGTAGAAAAATGGCCACAGTTTATTTTTTGAATGAGTGCTCAGTCAGCAAGACAAAAAAAAAAAACTGTTGGGGCAAGATTTTTAAATCAAGGAGCGATTTGGCTAATCAGAGATAACGAGTACTCCTTATTTAGGCCTTACCTTGTACTGTTCAGAGAATCGTCCAGCGAACTTTGATCCAGGCTGTCAGAGCTCATGGACCTCTTCACCTGCACTGTAGCGCCAACATGAGAGTGTGTCCTGGGACCCTCTGGATAAGCCGAGTCCGTCACACCACCTCCATTACCATGGATCTTATTTTGTGCTCTAAGGACTTGATCAGCATAGACCACCTAAAGAAAGACATCATGATAAATGTTAGAACACAAGATACTTGATGCAAAAGCACCATGTGATAATATTTTGGTATTTTATCTGAATGTACAGTACCAACCTGTGCCTCTAAACTGGCCACCTGAGCCTTGAGCCTTTTCTCATTGGTCTGGATTTTCTCCAAGTCAAGCTGGAGCACCTTATGTTCCGTGAGAATAGCTTTGAATTCGTTGTCTTTAAGCTCTAAAGCCTGTTTGAGCTCCAGGTTTTCCTCCTCACTTTTCTGGAGAAGTTGTTTCTTGCTGTTGTAGTGGCTCACAGCTCGCTCCACCTGTGGGATTGAGATGATGAGACGGACACATTTGTAAGACACCAAACGACAACATAATTTACATGTAATTTTAGCATTTTAAGGAGTGCCACTGCACTGACCTGAGCCTTGTAGTGGTCAACAGCCTCGGTTTTTGCTGCAAGTTGTTGTTCCAGCTCTCTCTTGACGAGCTCAAAGTCCTCCATCTTTTCTCTCTGCTTCAAAAGTTGCTCTTTCTCCATTTTCAGAATTTGAACCTCTTTCTGCAGCACGGCCTCCAATTTACGAGAGGCGTTACTCTCTCTCTCCATGGCCTGGTTGGCTTGTGCAAGTCCGTCTTTCTCCAGGATTATGGCTTTGATCTGGTTCTCCAGAGCTTTTTGGTCCACCTCTGCTTGGACCAGCTTGGACATGAGCGCTTCTTTTTCTTGAAAAAGAGCCTCTTTTTCCTTCAACGTGGTCAACTGCAAGTCCTGCATGGCGTCCTTTGTTCCTAGGCTTGCGATTAGAGCCTCTTTTTGATGGTTAAGGTCTGCCTTTACCAGTAAAAGCTGCTGCTGGAGATTGCTCACCTGCTTCTCGGACTCTTGCTGGGTTTCAATCAACGTCTGCTCTTTAGCACAAAGCTTTTGAGAAATTGTTTCCAATTCTCCTTTGAGCCCCTTGATCTCATTTTGGAGAACCACCTTCTGCCTGGAGTTCTCCTCTTTTATCTCAGCCATGACTTCCTCCCTGGCCTCGGCTTCTCCTTTTGCTTTATGCAACAAGTTAACTTGAAGCTCAAGTTCCTGTCTCAGCGTGTTTAGATGCTGGTCTCTGTCCGCGATGAGCATCTTGGCTTCTGACAACTCTGTCTGCAGAACCTGAAGCTTGTTTTCAGCTTCAAGGAGCTCGTTTCCCTTCTCAGCCTGGGACTCTCTTAACCTCTCGATCTCCTCTTCGTGTGAGTGTAGTTGTTCCAGCTGTTTTTTTAATTGATGGACATTCTCCTGTAAGCTCTGGAGCTCCAGACTCTGTTCCGCGTTTTCTTGACGTTGCTTAGCCAAAAGATCTTCCCGGGAGCAGACTTCTTCCTCTGCGCTCCTCATTGAGGAACGGAGAGTTTCCACCTGCTTATTTAAACTCTGGATTTCTTGACGCAACAAGTTCACCTGCTCTGCATTTTCAGTCTTCAGCAGCTCCATCTGCTCTTCCTTAGATTGGATCTCGCTTCTCATCTTCCTGGTTTCTTCCTGGGAAGCAGACAGCCGCTCCTGGAGAAGCTCCTTCTGACCAGCACTGTCCTGCTGCTGTTTATTTAGCACCTCCATCTGAGTCTGAAGATTTTCCTCAGCTGTTTCCACTGATTTGGCCATATCACCAAGCTGTGTTTGTAAACCTTTAATTTCTTGCTCTAGCCTTTCTGACTGTATGGAACCCTCTTCTTTCAGGCTGATAAGTTGTTCCTCTTTAGCCTGGATCTCCTCTCTCAATCTTGTTGTTTCTTCTTCAAAAGCTGCCCTCATGTTCTGAAGTGAATCTTTCTCCTGAGAAATCTCCATCTCTTTCTGAGCCAGCAGGTTTTCTTTAGCCAGTACCTGATCTGTTGCAGACTTCAGAGAGTCGCTCAAACATTGAACTTGATTCTTCAGAGTTTGCATCTCGTCTTTCAGAGTCTCTGACTCCTTGCAGTGATCAGCTTTCAATGTTTGGACTTCGTCCTCTTTAGATTTGATGTCTTGCTTTAGTTGATTCACCTCATGGTCAAGAACGGTTCTGTGTTTCCTTAGTTCTTCGATCTGCTGAGCACTTTCCTGTTCTTGCTTGGCCAAGAGTTCTTCTCTGACTTTAATTTGGTTCTCAGCAGTCTCCAGAGAAGCAGAGATGCTTTTTATCTGCTCATTTAGAGCTTCGATCTCCTGCTGCAGTAACCCAGATTTAGTAGACGTCTCAGTCTTTAGCTGAACCATCTGCTCCTCTTTAGCGTCAATCTCTGCTTTTAGCTTTTTCACCTCATCTTCAGACGCAGCCATTTGTCTCTGAAGGGCCTCTTTGTGCTGAGTGCTCTGTTGCTGTTCTTCTGCAAGCTGATTTTCTTTGGACTGCAAGTTCTCCTTAGCTGTCCTCAGAGAGGAACTAAGACCTTCAACCTGAGACTTTAATTCATTTATCTCTTGGTGCAGAACCTCGGTCTGTTCAGAACTTTGACTTTTCCATAGAATAAGTTGTTCATCTCTGGCCTGCACCTCTTCTCTGAGTCTTTGCTTCTCCTCTCCAGAAGAGGCCACGAGGTTCTGAAGAGAATCTCTCTGCTGGGAAATTTCCATCTCCTTCTGAGCCAGCAGGTTTTCTTTAGCCAGCACTTTGTCTGTTGCAGACTTGAGTGTTTCATTCAAACATTGAATTTGATTCTTTAGAGCTTGCATTTCACCGTTTAGTGCCTCTGACTCTTTGCCGTGATCAGCTTTCAATGTTTGGACTTCATCCTCTTTAGATTTAATGTCTTGCTTTAGTTGATTCACCTCATGGTCAAGAACGGTTCTGTGGTTCCTTAGTTCTTCGATCTGCTGAGCACTTTCCTGTTCTTGCTTGGCCAAGAGTTCTTCTCTGGCTCTAACGTGGTTCTCAGCAGTCTCCAGAGAAGCAGAGATGCTTTTTATCTGCTCATTTAGAGCATCAATCTCCTGCTGCAGTAACCCAGAAGTACCAGACGTCTCAGTCTTTAGCTGAACTAACTGCTCCTCTTTAGCATCAATCTCTGCCTTTAGCTTCTTCACCTCGTCTTCAGACGCAGCCATCTGCATGCGGACAGCCTCCATTTGCTGAATGCTCTGTTGTTGCTGCTCTACAAACTGATTTTCCTTGAACTGTAATTTCTCCTCAGCTGCCCTCAGTGAGGTACTAAGACATTCAACCTGAGACTTTAAATCTTTAATCTCATTATGGAATAAATCAGTTTGCTCTGAACTTTGATGTTTTAAGAAACTCATCTGTTCCTCTTTAGCCTGGATCTCCTCCCTCAATCTTGTTGTTTCTTCTTCAAAAGCTGCCCTCATGTTCTGAAGTGAATCTTTCTCCTGAGAAATCTCCATCTCTTTCTGAGCCAGCAGGTTTTCTTTAGCCAGCATTTGGTCTGTTGCAGACTTCAGGGAGTCGCTCAAACATTGAACTTGATTCTTTAGAGTATGCATCTCATCTTTCAGAGTCCCTGACTCTTTGCAGTGATCAGCTTTCAATGTTTGGACTTCGTCCTCTTTAGATTTAATGTCTTGCTTTAGTTGATTCAGATCATCCTCAAGAACGGTTCTGTGGTTCCTTAGTTCTTCGATCTGCTGAGCACTTTCCTGTTCTTGCTTGGTCAAGAGTTCTTCTCTGGCTTTAATTTGGTTCTCAGCAGTCTCCAGAGAAGCAGAGATGCTTTTTATCTGCTCATTTAGAGCTTGGATCTCCTGCTGCAGTAACACAGATTTAGTAGAGGTCTCAGTCTTCAGCTGAACCATCTGCTCCTCTCTAGCATCAATCTCTGCTTCTAGCTTCTTTATCTCATCTTGAGAAGCAACCACCTGCCTTTGAAGGGTTTCTATTTGATGAATGCTTTGTTGGTGCTGTTCAGCAAACTGGTTTTCCTTAGACTGGAAGTTCTCTTCAGCTGTCTTCAATGAGGAATTAAGACACTCAACACGAGTCTTCAAGTCTGTTACCTCTTGGTGCAGACGGTTAGACTCCTCTGAACTCTCGGTTTTCATGAGCAGCATCTGATCTTCCTTCGCCTGGATTGACTCCTTTAAGGCCTTTACCTCCTCTTCAGAAGCAGACAGCTGTTGCTGCAGAAGCTCTGCCCGGTGACGGCTTTCTTCCTGCAGCTTTGTAAGCAAACCCTGCTGGGTCAGAACTTGTTCCTCCGCTTTTCTCAAAGCGTCATTAAGACTTTCTATTTGAACTTTTAGGCTGCTGATCTCTTGCTGAAGAGATTCTGAATGTTGCGTGTTGGCATTGTTGACCAAAACCAGCTGCTCATTTCTTTCCAAAATCTCTCCTTGTAGCCTCTGCACATCCTCCTGACAGCTTAAAATTTGTTGCTGAAGTATATTCCTTTCTTGAGCGGTCTCTTGCTGGGTTTTAGCCAGCAGATCCTGCTTAAGTTGCGTTTCCTGCTCAGCCCGTTTCAGAGACGCGTTAAGGTCCTCCATAGACACTGTTAAGGTTTGGATTTTATTGTTAAGAAGTTCTTCTTCGTGTAATTTCTCCTCTAATAATCTATCAAGTGCGTCTTGTTTTGCCTGAATTTCATCTTTGCTTGATTTTCTTTGTTCTGCAAACAAATCGACCTCTTCTTGGAGCTTGGAAATGTGTTGGTCTTTATCAGCTAACAGAGCGGTAGCAGCCACAAGCTTCATCTCAAGGTCCTTCACCTTGACATCTGCCTGATGTAGAAGATCATCGTTTTCTTTCTTGATGTCTTTTAGTGTTATCAATTCCTGTTCACAAGCTGTGATGTGCTGCTGTAGTCTGGTCACCTCCTCAGTCTTCAGGTGCTCAATTTGCTCACGTTGAAGTTTGAGATCACAAATTTCTTGTTCAAGAACCCTCCTCTGTTCCTCCAGATCTCTACGCATCTTATCCAGAAGTTCATCCTTGGCTTGAATCACTTCTTCAGTTTGGGATTTCTGCTGCTTAAGTAACTCTTTATATTGCGCTATTTCTTCCTCACATTCGGCCAACTTGTGAGTTAGGGTTTGGATCTGCTCTTCTGCCTGTTTCAGGGAGCAAATTGTGCTCTGCAGCTCATCCCTCAGACTTTCAATCTCAGTCTCCAACATTTCTCTCTGGAGATTTAAGAAGAGATACCTAATAAGCATTTTTTATCATGGAACAAATGTTTAAGAAAATAAACTTTCTATAGCCATTTGATAACCTGTTACTAACTTTAAAACATTATAGGCGTTCCTCAGATTCCCCCGACACATTTACAGTAACTAAAAAAGTCCAACTTTTTCGAACTCAATTTTGCAGACTACCGTTTATCTTCATTTCAATATCGAAAATACAGAAGTTCACTATGAATTGAGCTTTTTTATGGCGAAGAGCCTTCAAATGTGGTCATTGGAGAGAGAAAAAAAGGCTTGAAGGAAACAAGGAATGACACGGGAGGAAGCAAGGACAGAAGAAAGAAAGCAAAGCAAGATGCAGAAAGATTGAAAGAATAAACAAAAAGAAAGGCACAAGGAATACAGTAAAGAAAAAAAAAGAAAATCAGGGAGGAAAGTGCAAAGTTACATTAGGAAGCAGGAAGGACGGACACAGAAGAAAAGATTGAGTACAACATTTAGACAATAGAGGAAACAATGTGTGGAGTACACATATTTCCATGTTATTTTATTTTTCCATGTTTTTCCCAGACCTGGAAAATACATAAATAAAAAAGCTAATTTTTCCATATGAAACCCGGCTTACCTCCATTACAGGACCCATGTTTTCTCCGAATTCCTCTTTGGTGGCTTTCCTTAATTCTTCCTCCAAGCAGGAAATCTTTCCATGGAGGATCTGAATTTGTTCAGACAGGAGTTCCTGAAAAACAGGGAACCAGAATTAAAAAAAAAATAGTAACAGTAAAATGGCACCAGTGCTGCACAGTTTTATTGTAAAACCACAGCCCACCTTTTGCGTGGTTGCTTGGTTGAGTTCAGACTGCAAATGGCTCGTTTTGTTCCTCCACTCCTCCTCAGCAGATGCTTGAGCTTGTGTCAATTGGCCATTTTCTGCTTCAAAGATCGCCAGCTTGGAACACACTGCTCTCATCTGACAATAGTATTTAAATACAGCATTAAAATTAGGCCTTTAACTTTTGGCTTTTCACTTGTCAAAAGGGGATAAAACAAGAGACCAACCCTACATATACCGACTTATCTTATGTAACCACATTTACAATTAATGCTACACTTGCAAACAAACGGGGAAAATGTTTAGTGTTGCTGAATGTAACAGAAAGTTAGTAGATACTATTAATAACTTATTACCTGAAAGGTGAGTTCCCCATTTTCTCCTGTAAGTTCATCCACTTTCCGCTCCATGTCCACTGAGGTATTCTTCAAATCTTTATTTTCCTTTAGCAGCTCATTCAGGCGCATTTGCAACCTAGGGAAACAAAGATCTTACTAAGGATCTTAATAAAAGCATTAGATGTGTTTAGCAATCGGTTTAGATCATTTTCAAATACGTACGAGTCGTTTTTGGCCTCAAGCTCACGGATTTGTTCGGTGATGGTCTCCTCCTGATCGCCTTGCGCAGTTTTCAGCTTATCTAGGCGGTACTGCAATTGACTGATATGTGATTCTGGGGGGAAAAAATAGCAAAACAACGCACTTAGCAAAAATGGGGTTGATTAAGATAACAACTAATAAAATGTATATAGTACATTTTATTAGTTGTTATCTTATGTATATGTATATATACGTTTTTTATACTACCTTTCTGGGCCATGAGTGTGAGCGTGTTGGCTAGCTCTTTTTCCAAACCATCTCTGTATTCTCTCTCCTTCAAAATCTGCCTTTGCATTTTTCTCATCTGAAATTTAGGCGTATTCATAACCTCCACCAAAGGAGACTTGCTGTGGAAATAAAAAGTTAAGCAAGTTGAAGAATAGGATTCTTACATCTGAAATGTTTCCGAGTTTATATTGGGTTACATTATATCATATAGAGGGCCATACTAAAACTCAAGCTGGATTAATTGGAAATTCACATCGATACCTGACAGAGGAGGAAGCCACTGTTTCCAGATCAACAAAAGAGACTTTTTGTGTGCGCAGGAAGACTGGAGAATCATCATCTGAGTGAGTGGAGGGGGAGGACACACTGGAGGTGGAGGTGGTTGCTGTCTGGTCAAAGACTTCTCGGGACACTGACAAATCTAAACATACAGTTTGCATTTCAATCCAAACCAGACACGGTAGTATTTTTAATTAAATGTATCCGAGACACTATCTGCTCTTCCCATGATATTTATTGCCAAAAACTTACATTTCTTTGCCAAGTATGGCTCAAGTCTTTTGTTCAGATAAACACAGCCCTCACTCTCCATCACAAAAGAAAGGGTCAGCTTGGCAAGCTCGTGCTAACAGAGGGGAAACATTATAAGGTCATTAAATTCCAGTAACAAATCCATTTACGTTAGATGAATTTAGAAGCACTGCACTAAACACTCAAAATACAAATGATTTGGCATTATATACAATAACATAGGTCTGCTTACCTCTGCTTCACAATCCAGTGTGTTGAGAGTGCAACGCTCATTCATCATGTCATAATAAACAAGCAGCACAAGCACCTGGGAATAATGCAAAGTCTAATTAGAATTAGCTTTAATTTGTGTTTGTATCATATATTTATTCACTTTTTATCTTGATTTTAACCTTTGCAATTTCCACTGTTAGGTTGTTTCCCCTCCGAATGCTGTCCCAGGAAATAGGGGTGCCCTTAGTTGGGTTAAACCTGCACTCCCCTAATGAAGATAAAGAGACAGAGAGTTACTTCCTATGAGACAACGGTGCTCAAAGCCACCTTCATTTATATGGAAATAGTGGTACCTGGGCATGAAAAGATTGTTTTTAACAATAAAGTCACAATTATTACAGCTACAGCAAAAATAATCAGACTTTTTCCAATCAGAAAAGCAACTATCGTTCCCACTGTTGCAAATTCAATTACATATTATTACAGTTAAGTTATGAATATTTATTGTAAATTTGATACAAAAGTAAGCAAAATATAGGTTAAAACTTGTTCTTCAAATTTAATTACCATACTTTACGCATTAATTAAGAAGAATATTTACAATTGCCACACAGTTCCTTATAGAGTAATAGAGTAACACGTATAAGACGCTGGTATTTGTATGAAAGTTGGTTGACTATCTGCTCTGATAAGTTGGAAGTTGCTTTCCAGACATGATTCTCATATCTCGTCATCTGAAGTTTCAAAACAATACGTGTGAAGTGTTGTTTCCCCTTAGTTTCAAAACTATAAGCATTTCAAGTATGCAGGACAGTGAGCCCTGAGAACCAGGGCTTGGGACCACTGCACTAAACTGCAGGACAGAAGTCTAATACCCAAGTCCTCTGGGCATGTGTCCAGGATACTTTAGCCTCTTCTGCAGCACACTCAAATCCAATTAGGTCACTAGCAGAACTGTGAAGAGCTTAATTGCATCTTGGATAAGTAATAGAATAGCTTGATAGAGAGTTGGCAAAACATGGATAGCATAAAAAGGAGAAAAAAAGCCAGCTTACTTGCAAGGAACTCTTCAATGAGACCAAACCAATCCTCAGAAGAACTACTTAAACTGGGGACTGGTTCCTTTTTCCTGTTTGGACACAAAATTAAATGCTTGAGACCCTTTTCCTAAAAAGCTGATCATTTACCATTTCTCTCCAATTTCTACTGCGTTACAAGTGACTTAGAAGATCTGTATGTAATGTAAACACTAGACAATAACATAACTTTTTATTTATACAGCTTTAAAAAATGAATCCAAGAAATATAAAAAATAAGTTACCTTAATGCAACAAATGAATATTCTTTAAAGAAAAATACACTATAAAAAAGATACAGTTGTATATGGCAGACTTTAGATATGACACCTTAGTATAAGTGCAAGTATAATTACCTGTATTGAAATTTAATATATACCTAATAATTATACACTGGTAATCACAATACAAAAAAACTAGACATTGCAGTATGTTTTGTTTTTTGTGATAATACATTTTAAACAAATACTGTCAGAGGTTTTCCTTCCTGTTAAAGGGGACTTTTCCTCTCCACTGTCACTTCATGCATGCTCAGCATGAGGGATTGCTGCAAAGCCATCCACAATGCAGAGGACTGTCCATTGTGGCTCTACGCTCTTTCAGGATTGAATGCTGCAATCTGCTGGGTTTCCTGATAGGAAACTTTTTGACAAAACTGTATGATTTGATTGAATTTGACTTTGTAAAGTGCCTCGAGATGACTTGTTGTGAATTGGTGCTATATAAATAAAATTGAATTGAATGTCTAAAATGTTTACATTGGAGATTGAGATTACACGTTACACTTTAAAGTAAAGCTGTAATGTAGCAAATTAAGAAGTAAACGATTTCATACAAGTATGAAGTCGCTTAAAACTATTTATATATATATAAAAAACTGTTTATCCTTTAGCCAACTGAAAAGGCAAAACTCCCTAAATCCACTAACACATGATTCTGTCCCCATTTTACCTAAACAGCTTTGAAAAACATGGTGATCCTCATTATTGTTTACACAAACTAACCCTGCATGGCAACACTCCCACTTACAGCACAGAAATCAGTTCCACCAGGACCGCCCCATCCTGTAAATCATCAATCCGTTCCACTCTGTTTGACAGCTTGATACTATTGACCTGTAAAATAATATTTTTTTTAATAAAATGAGTAAAAAAAAAAAAAAATTAAAACTGACACCTGAATGATTGTGTACTTCAAAGTATAACTAACAGTAGTTTGAACTTACCCAGCTGAGGAGTGCCTTAACACCCAAGTTTGTCATCTTGGCCGACCCTTTATGTCAAAGGGATTTTAAAACTGGGAGGAAAGCATAAAAAATATGTATAAACAGTTTGCCACCAAGAAAACGAGCAAACATTTTTCCTGAACATGTTTTAACCCACACGGGGGCTTGTAAAGTTAATGAATTGACAAGAAGGCTTTATTATTTTTGCAGTATTTAATTTGTCTTTCTTTTTTGAAGTGCAACGCTGCTAACATTGTTGTTAAGCTGCCAACAGATGCCCTAAGCTAATATGCGCTAACTGTATTCTAACGTACGCTAATTAACATTCCCTCCGAAATGCCGAGCAGAAATAAAATGTTCCGTTTAAGCGGGGACTCACCTAAAATGCAAACAATTCCTCCCTTTTATGCCGCGTCTTCTTATTTTGACTTATTTACCTATGAAATAACATTGACGAGAACAGCCTCATCATGTGAAACGCGAGAAAAATTCAAAGTGCCTGTTTAAGGTTAAACCAGCCAATCAGTGTCCTCGTATTGACACATGTGAAAATAGACGAAAGCGATTGGATTAAAAGCAGAACGCCGTCACAATGTGACGTTCCTTAAAGAGACACCGCCCTTATGGCAGGCCACGGCTTTACCTCGCTTATATTCCACATATCTGAATAGATGTTTGACTAGACATAATGGTTAATTAACATATCTACGGGTAATAATAATAAATTATTATTATTATTATTATTATTATTATTATTATTATTAATAATAATAATAATAATAATAATAATAATAATAATAATAATAATAATAATAATAATAATAACAGTAATAGTCAGTATAAGCCGATTTTATGTTTTAAAGTGGCCTACCATACTTCTTACTAGTCAGAATATAAATGTAGATATCTTAAAGTACCATTCAGGATAGTCAAAATGTAGTTTTTACTAGTCAAAACTTGTTTTCGATGTCTTAAATGTCACATATAGAACAGGCACGCTACATTTTTCCTTTTCTCCCATACAGTTACAGTATAATGCCTTGTAGAAATATTTGTACCCCTTTATCTGTTTTACAACCATAACGTTCAATTGGTTTTTGTCATTATTGTGACTTTGTGTGATACACTAACACAATGTAATGCATAATTCTGTATGGGAATTGTATTAATCCAGGATTTTATTTTGATTGCAAAAAAAACCCAAAAAAAACATTGGATATTGCTATACATATGTGTTTGCCCCCTTTTTACCTAACTAAAATCCTGCACAATCGCTTTTATAAGTTCTTTGATAGTGAATAGAGTTCGCCTGGTTATCTCTGTATAAATCCAGCGGTTCTATGAAGGTTTCAGAGAATATTCTGTAGATTCACAAACGGCATCACGAAGACCAAGGAACACTGCAGAAACGTCAGGGGATAAGGCTGTGGAGAAGGTTAAAGAATGGTCAAATTATAAAACAATACCCTAAGCATTCATCATCTACCACGGTTAAAAAACAAAACAAAAAAACAACTGGACTTCTATTGTGAAGCGGAACACGTTTTGCTTCCCATCCAAGAAGCTTTCTCAATTCAAAATGTTGGAAGTATTAAGTTCCAAGCTTTATGGACTAGCCGGCCTCGTCAGAGCTCGGGTCTGCATGTAGATTCACCTGCTTTGATTGGTTTGATTTCCCAAGTTTTGCACCCATTTCACACCTCTATACATGTGACCACAACATTGCTCCTGTGAACCAGGCAAACGATGAGCCCAACGCCTCTCCATTGAGATGGGCGATCAGTTCCAGGTGAACCTACATTGGAACTCAACACTACACCAGACATTTTGAATTGAGAAAGCTTCCTGGATGGGAAGCGAAACGTCTTCAGCTTCAGAATAGAAGTCCAGTTGTTTTTATTAAAAAAAAAAAAATATATATATATATATATAACTGTGATAGATGATGAATGCTCGGGGTATTGTTTTATAATTTGACCATTCTTTAACCTTCGCCAGCATATCTCACAGAGTTCAACCAATAAATCCTCCTAAATCTGGCCTTTAAGGAAGAACACCAAGAGGGAAGTGTTTGTTGAAAGAGCATGCGGAGAACACAGCAAACGCATGGAAGCGGGTGCTGAGACAAGTCAAACAAAACTGTTTGGTACAAATGCAAAAACGTTAAGAGTGGTGGAAACTGCACATCACCCCTTTGACACACTGGAACATAGTTGTCAGTGGCAGCATCATATTACTTAAAATCTAACTAAATTATACTACATAAAACCTGTGCCCACATGTGTTGCAGGTTTTGTGCGAGTTGCCAGGACTCCGTGTGTTATATCTCCACGGAAACAACATTCATATTCTGTCAGAGGTGGACAGGCTGGCTGCGCTCCCCCATCTTCACTCGGTCACGCTACATGGAAACCCCATAGAGACGAACAAGACTTACAGGTAGAGAAGTTTATTTTTCCTAACACACACACATATCCTGCGGAGTCGATGTAGGCTGTAATATGGAGATCCTTTATGTGTTCCAGAAATGGAGTCATCTACTGTCACCATTTATTTTTTTGTGTATAGACCTAAATATAGACAGTACCTACTGTTGGGGTTGACAACTGCAGAGAGAGCATAAGAGAGGGTTCACTCTTTAGAGCCGAGTGCTTCGCTGTCTCATATGTGTATTACCTTACAGCAGGTGCTTGAATACGGATCAAATTCATATCCTGGTGGTCCGCACAGGAACATTTAAACACATATGCACACACAAGAGACTGGTTGCTACACTGTCAGGTTTTGTTTTGCTGTTTTATGTCTACTGAGTAAAACCTTTTTTGCAAAAGCGACTTCTAATGAAGCGATGTAGTTAAAAAAAAAATGCAAGCACGAAATGCAACACCTTAAATTCACTTGAGCTCTTGCAGAGTCTGCATAGCTAGAAACATTTTCAATGTTTGCTTTTGATTTGGACGCAGATACATAAAAAAAGAAGTGCATTGATCAGCGTGTGTGTGTGTTTGTGCGTGCAGGAATCGCGTGATTTCTGCGTTGCCACGGCTAAAGACCGTAGATTTCAGCGCTGTGACGCAGCAAGAGCGAGTTCTGGCAAGGCTGTGGCATCAAAGCAACACCCGCTGCAGAAACACCAGGAAGAGTCTCGGCTGAAAGGCAGCGGGTGCAAATCACAACTCATACCAAATGCTTTAGATTGCCCGCTTGAAAGCCAGCTTTTAAATATGCACCTTTGCTCTCAGTATTCGAAGTTAAATCAGTATTATAAATGATTTTTTTTTTTGCAAGTTAATTTTAGGGTCTTTTGCTGGGAATAGATCTTTTATATCAAGTTGCTAACTAGATCAATTTAGGATAATATTTCTAGACTTTTGTTGTACCTAATTAGTAACACTTTTGATCGAGAATGTCACTGAAGCCTAATCTTGCTTCATATTTTAACCACCATTAGCTGTTAACATTTTAAATTGGAGAGAAATTTAATTTTTTTTATAATCTATTGCTGGCTTGGATTAAGACAGTTTTCTCTCTGATTGGCAGACATGGAGCTTAAAAAAAAAGTAGATGGTTTGTATGTAGAAAAGTTCAGTTCAGCCAATTATGAACTTTACCATCAAGTTAAAGAGGTCACAATGTGACAAAATATCCCTGAAGCTCTGCAAAAGATACAGGTGCAGCTCAGTAAATTTTGATAATGTGGAACAGTCTATTCTAACACTTCAAAAAGTGAAACTTAAATATACATAGGCTTATTACACCATGTGATACCTTTCAAAATGTTTATGTCTATTAATTACATTTTCGTAGCTTACTGCTAATGAAAAACCCCAACATTCAGTTCCTCAGATAGATTATTATGTAATAAAAAGGATATATAAATGCAGAAATGTTGTGGCCAACACAGTCATTGGGAAGACTGCTGACTAGACAGTTACAGACCCAAAAGGTACTGATGCCTGGCTTAATGACGGGGGTATCTCTGTGCTTGAGTGACCAGCAAACTCTCCTCACCTGAAACCCACAGGAAAGCTGTGAGGTTTTGTCTAAGAAACATAATCTGTGGTTTTCATTAGCCAAAACAATAGCCATCCATTTCTAAATCTAAGAAATATCAGTCTGTGCAATGAATCTATGTAATGTGCGTGTTTTACTTTTTACATAAAATACCTAAAAATGTATTAACTTTTCAATGTTATTCCAATTTCTGAAGATGTACCGATGGAAATGGTGGACTCTTGCTGTGAATGATTCATTAAAACTATGTAGCATCATTGAATAAACTTGTCAGAAGTGAACATGTGGTCGCTACTTAAGACATGAAAGTTTAGTTGAAACTTTTTAATGAAACTGATTAAACCAAAAACAAACAAAACAAAAAAAAAGATCTTTAGAACTTTTTGGTACTAGCCTAAGAAAGAAAAAAAAAAAAACATACAGTCTTGCATGTATTACACATTTAAGTTACAACCAGAGTATGCCAAGAACCCATTGCAAAACAAAAAAGCTGTAATCAGTTGTGTGGTATAAATAGTCACAAGCTTGCAGGCTCCCTTTAGCGACTCAATAATCAGCTCATGTCGTGCCCTCCTTCAGAGAGCACATGTACATTTAAGAACAAAACAGATACTCATAAATAATCGGCAAAAGATCTGAGGTTATTTAATCTGCTCGGGTACATAGATTAACACTCTTCCGTGCTGCAACAATGGTTAGTTTCTGATTAATATGAAAACGCCAATCTGGAAACGCCTTGTGTAAAAAGCCAACGATTCACAGACCTGCAGTCGTGTCTTGTTTATAAAAAAAAACGTATCCCACAGGACCTTCGTACAATCCACCGGCTATCAGAAAAATTCTGTACAAAGGTAACAATTATACAGCAATTCTTTGCATCCTCCTTCTACCCCCCCTGTCATTTAAAAATGTTACAATTCCTGCCCAGCTCATCAGGAGGCCGGGATACTCGAACATCTCCGTCTGTAAACTGGACCGTTAAGCTCAAACGTTTCCAAATGAAGTCAGGAGGCCCAACCAGCCAGCATCCCCTGCTTTGTGTTCGGATCCTTGTCCACCGGAAACGGACACATCCATCACGTCACGGTCAGGCGACAAGACAGAAGTCGAAAACTGAAACGTGCAATTTTTATTTTTTTTTTCTGGATTGGGAATGACACCAGATTACCTGCCTTTACTCATCAGGCCTGTGGTCGGATCTAAAGTACAATGATGGCTTGATTTGTGGGGAGAAAATAACTTCAAATGACTCTTTTCAAGCTCTAATTGACAGTGTTTACAGGTCAGAGAAAATGAATTAAGAAGTATTTAAGCTTTAAAGGTTTTAGGACGAAACATATATGAAGCCACGTTGCAGGTTTTGTGTGCCAAGTAATAAACTACGACTGTCCATCACATCCACGGCACTGTAAAAATGCCGAATGTCGCACACGATACCGTTTAGTGATCACAGCCGGGGTGCGAACCGGGAGCCAGACGACCCACAGCTGTCTCAACATGGTGCGAGCACAGTGCGTCTGTCTGATGGTAAAGACTAAAGAAAAGCAGAGACACTGAGAAGAACCTGAAAAGCTAAAAAAAGTTATTAAGATTCAGGGATTCCTTTGACGTTGCTTGGACAAAACCTGTAATGCATGCGGCCACGTACAGAGGAGGCCTCGCTGAAATGGATCGTCACAAACATCAGTCAGAAGCCACCTCCATGGCTCGTCTGCCAAAAATCATTTCACTAAAAGACAGTTTGGGGCTTGGGAGGGGGGGGGGGGGGGGGGTCCTTCGCTTCCTGTCTTCACAGAAGTTCGTGGCAGAGCTAAGAAGCAGGATGACCAAAATGCTTTAATAACAAAAAAGGTGGACTGGAGGATGACGAAGCAGGAGTGGCACAGAGCGAGTGGGATGCGAAGAACCATACGCAGACGCAAGTCAGGGAATGGCAAACTGGACAACCAGCTCCTCTTTCGCATCCACTTTGATTTGAGAGATTGCACTGTAAGCGTAGGCTGCTATCTTGGATACCTGCAGAGAAACAAAAGAAAAGGGAGATTCCATGTTTTGTGCCAAACAATTCGCGTGTTTTTGTTTTATTTTGTAAGTAAAACCTGTTTTAGGCCTCTCGGTCTTATAAAAAACAGCAAGTCAAAAAAAATAAATGTGTGCGTACCTGTTGAACATCCGAGTATGGCACCAGGTCACTTGCAAGCACTTGGTGGGGCTGGCTTGTTAGGGAGGGAAGAGTGAGGGCTTTCTTCTGAGGCAAGCTGGTGCTCAACACAGCCAGTTTTGTACTGAAATGAAAAACAAAACACTTGCGATACTTCCTGACACATTAGTCTGGAACACCTCCCTTATTTAAAAAAGGAGGTCTATGTTTTGAGAACCAACAGTTTTATCTACACCCGTAAATTAGTCTAAACAAAGCTGCAGTTAGAAGGAAAACATCCAACTCCAGCTATATGACGCGGGATCAGAGGCTGGAGTTGAGAACAAAGCTTGCGTGATTACAACGTCTCTCTCCAAATTTCCCTCTTGGTTCTTGCATTTTATTCAAGGTTCCTCTTCTGCATTTCAAAATTAATTTTTTTTCTGACTCAAATGTCCAGAATGAACAGGAAAGACACACAGACACAGATGGATGAATGGAAGGGTACATAGTGGACAGAGGGCTGGATAACAGACATATGGAAAAAAGAAATTGATGATGAAACCTACATGGATAAATAACAGAAATCAAAACGGATACGACTTGTAAATAACGCCCTGGAAAAAGAAATCTGGAAATGTACCAATACCTCTGTTATTTATGCAAATTCCACCGAAGCACATTTGTAAAAATCAAAGTTCTACAAGCGGCAACATCATAATTATATGGCTCGAACCGTAGGGCTGCAACAACGAATCGATAAAAAAAAAAAAAATCAATAAAAATTTTAAAAATCCACAATTAAAAGCTTTGGCAACATCTCATTGGTTCGTTGTGTCACGCGATTAACACATCACTCCCCCTGTTGCAGGCCGTTGTCAAGGACTGGCTGCAGAGCGACGTAAACGAAGCTAGGCGGAGGCGGTATTTTCAGATGCTGCTTTTTTGTAGTAAATTCTACAAATGATGACCAAGAGAACACGGCTTGAACTAAGTCCTGAAACGATAGGGAGAACGTCGCGCTTCACAAAACCATAAGTAACATGCGACATCTGACATGGCACGGGAGCACCACAGTGAGACGGGACCTGAAACAACATGGAGTCATTGATGAGGGTGAAGAGAGCTCAGCAGCTGAGTAAGTCGGTACTATATCTGACTTTGTTCTGTTTAAAAGTGAGGAAACAGCGACAGAGCTTGGCTCGCGGGCTGTGAGCTAAGTCCTGCGTGGCATCTGAAGCACGCCTATAACTGAGCCTTAACATAAGTCTGGTAGCTCATCTGATACGGCTGTTAGCTTGTTAGCTGGTTAATGACAGGAGCTTGTTTACATGCGCAACTTTCCCTGATTGGTTTGAAATGTGTTTGGATTAAAAGTAAAGAAAATATTCCGAATGCACTGTTCATATGGGCTCAAAATCAAATAATCCGATCATGACGTGCGTTTACTTGCAACAAGCTTTATTCAAAGTAGAAACTCTGACGTTAGCAGAGTTGATGAATTGCCATAAAAACAACCGCAAAGGTTTTGTACTTTTTCATGCCGAAACAAACGCGGACGTGAGTTGGTTCTGACTGTTCTGAGCGCACAGAATGGACCCGCATCAGGTTCTGAGATTGATGGTTGGAAATGATGATCATCCCTTAATGTTCAGCGCTGCGGCCCCGTCCTCCACTTTCAGGCACTGTAAATTCCTGAGTTAATCTGAACAAGTGATCCCTGATCGGATTATGGATCATAAACCAGTCTTCTCTATCAGAATACAATTTAATTCTGATGGTAATAATTTGTTGATTACGGTTTAAGTTTTATTTTGCTGACAAAGTCTGAGTGAAGATTCTGTATGGGATGTAGGAGCAGGACTCTAAACTAACTTTTCAAGAGGCTTTATTGTTATGTAACCTTAATGAAAACTTTGGTGAGACACTCACCAATGATAAGAGGCAAATTAAAAACCCTTACAGGAAAACGAGACATAAGCATCCCTAAAGGACACCCTCAAAAATGTAAAACCCTCAGAAGGACTATCTAACATCCTTTTTGACTCTTCGAAGAAAAATTTGAGAAATCACTGTTAATATAGAGAACATTGACTATTAAATGATTGAGTTACAATCAAGCCAACATAATCTTTAATTGAAGCAAAATTATTTATTACCTAATGTTATTGTAACAGAACACCCAAGTAGAAACTTGTTTTTTGTGAGTTTCTAATGTCTGTCAGTCTTTTTTTCCTAAATAGAACATTTGAAGAGGAAATAAAACTTTTTTTCTGTCGGATGCATCGTAAAAATAATCGACCGATTAATCGACGGTTAAAATAATCGTTAGTTGCAGCCCTACTATAAATATTGTTTAAAAGCTTATTGATCATCTAAAATAATGAGGGATCATCATACTATGCAATGATTACGTGAGTTTCTGACGACACACACAACACTGTTAACATACCTGTACTGCCTAGCTTTGTCCATGATTTCATGTTGCTCCATCACAACAGAGTCGGCTGCCGAGACATCAATGATGTTCCTGAAAGAAATAAGGAACAAACAGATTTTTTTCCCTCTCCACGCACACAAATCATGCTTTATTTCCAGGAAGCACACATTTTTATCGGACTTTTTTTGGGCACTGAACCAAGAAGTGACTTACTGTGCCGTCTTTGTCAGGATGGATGTTAGGAGGGCTTGTCCATCTGTCTGTGCAGGGGGGACGCTGTTTGGGATCCAATCCGTCCCATTTGGAGGCTTGCTCACAGGGTTCGGATGAGGGATCAGCGGATCGGTCTCATCAGACTTCTAGAGCAGAGTAAGAAAAAAAATGGAGGAGGAGCCATTAGAAGCAGCTTCTTCCCTGGATTTAAAGTCAAATCTTAAGGAAAGTTTGATGAATCTGCTCTTTGGTCAGCACATTTTTGACCAACACTCATAACCTAAGCAGCACATGAACCTGTTTGCTGGTTATTTAAAAAAAAAAAAAAAAAAAAAAAAAAAAAAAAAAAGTTTTACTGAATGCCAAATAATTTAAAATTTTTAAAAAAGTTAATCTCTCCAAGATTTCTTAATACATCACAACATAAAGCTTGACCTAACCAAATAATTATAAGCTGAATTTTAATCTGTGCTTAAAAGCCTGATGTTTTTACCAAGTGATTCTGTTCAAATCCAAACATTGATCATTTACCAAACAGGTAAAAAGATACACAACCACTTTATTTCAGGCTTTGATTTATACATAAACGTAAGAAAACTTCACCTCAAAAAGGGAAAAAGAAAGTTAATTTCTTTAAATTAAAAGGTAGCTGAGTATGATGACAGTCATATGACACAGCTCACATTGTGATAGGATCCGTCATAGCAAACACTTTCCTCAAACAATTCATTATATCGATTACAGCAGCCAATAATTAGTAAAGAACTCAGCGCTGTCTAGGTTACAGACACCTATAATGCCCATAAACAGCCGCGCTAATGTTAAACATTAATACTGTACAAATTCACTTGCACGCCGATTTGCAACACACATTTAAATGTGCTGTTTTTGTCCTGAGCTGTTTTCAGCAGAGTCAACTTTAAAGAGCAACTTAGCCTCTGCAGGGCCTGATCCCCCCGGGCTTAAAGCAGCAAGCTAACGCTACTTTCCGGCTTCCCATTGGCAACGACCGCAAAGCGACCTCTCCATAACAACGCGTCACTTGTGTTATTCAATAAACACCAACCAAAAGAAGGAAAACGCTAAGTGTTTTTTTTGTTTTTCGTTCACAAAATAACCCAGAAAACAGGGATTGTCTGCCGACTAGCATTTAGCTAGCTAGCTAGCTACCTCTCTGGAGCTGTCGTCCTCGCCACTGTAGCAGCAACCCATGGCTGCGTCCGCGGGTGGGGAGGGGGGGGGTCAAACTGCACAACCCCGGCTTCCCTTGCTCTCCTTCACAAACGAGCCGTGTGGTTCTTCCGCAACAAACATAAAGCTGATCGCCAGCCTGCCTGCCTCTAACTTAACCCGGGGCGAAGGTAAAAAAGCTACTGAGCGCAGCAGCTTGCTCAGGCAGGCTATCACATGACAGCAGCTGTGGTGCAACAATAACACAACGACTACTTCCGGTATTTGAGAGGCAGCGAAAAAAACAGTTTCCGTCACGTGAGGCTGGAGCGTTCAAACAGACGCGTGAGCAGGAGAGGTTGGGGGAAATGCTATTTTAGATAATAATAAAAAAAATCAAACGAAAAGAAATTTCACGAGGAGAGAATATGAGAAAATTAAAGAAACGTTTAATATAATAGACATATTACAAAGAAAGTTAGGAAGCAAACAGATACAAAAGAACGAAATTGTTTAATAGAATTTGGTTATATATTATATAAATATTACTCTATCACAAACCACACTCCATACCAGTCGTTGGCAGTAATGCACAATTTTATTTATTTTTTTGTCAAAAGCCAAAAAACCCAAGAAGAAAGCAGAAAGTGGAGGCAGAGGGTTTAACTGTTGCACGATAACGTAAGTACTGATAGGAGTTGAGGTGAAAAACAACAGTTTTCCTGTTACAGTGGCTTCTGCCTGCGAATGTGTTGCTATTCTACTCTATGGTTGCTTCTGGAGTCCCATTATGAATTAGCCAAAGCAAACAGGGGACAAAATACCAGAGCTGACCCAAGGTTGTACCAGACCTGTAGCAGAATGTGACTCGGGGCTAACTACCAGTTAAGACCATAACCCATGAACCACCTATCTATTGATTGATCAATCTATCTGTCTTTTAGCTTCTCAATAAATGTTGTTTGAACATTATGTCTTGTGTCTGCGTGTTATGATGTGTGAATCTCTGTGAATTCTGAGCCAGTGTCTTGCCAAAAGTTAATTATGGTGTCGTAAGTACCTCTATCACCAGACATGACGTTGCAGGAGAGCTCCTGAGCAGGACATAGCACACACACTCACCTACGAACATCTCCTATGAATTTGCTAATTGAGCTTATAGCTCTGTGCAAAGAAGAAAATAAGGGTGTGTCGACTTTCCAAACAGGCTGCACGTTGAGTCTCGTCTGCTGCTTGAGCAGCCTCACCCAGGTTTCAAAAGATTATTTGAGCTGAAACAACTTAGAATTTGAGACAAATTCAGCTGATGCGCTGTCATGCATTCAAATTACACAGGAAAATGAGTCTGGATATTTTCATATTTTTCAAGTATGTTTACCTAGATTAATCAATCTGGTTACTCAGTGTAACAAATAAATGCTGCAAACTTAAATGTTTATATTAAAATTGCTTATTTATTTAAGCTGAATTTACTACCCCCATGCTTGATTCTTTGTACATGTGTTGGAGAGATCTGAAGCAAACTCCATACAGACAAGCCACCAATCTACCTTTTTTGTTTGTTTGTTTTTGTATTAGTGCATGTGTTTGCTGGTTCGTTTCTCTCATGCATTTCCATGGAAAACAGTTAGTTCTGATTAACATCAACCTGTCAAAGAACTACAGTTAGTTTCCTTTGCTGTGACCTGGCTGGCACAATGCACATTTCCTGTTTTAGGTCAATGTATTGTTGCACTGCACACTGTCTCTGTACAAATAAATAAAATAATCATCATCATTATCATGTAGTCCTGATACTATTTATGTTTTATGAAAACTAACCAACCAAGACAACACATATCTTATTAACTATGAAGCTAGAAGTGACAACCGAGCAATGTCATTCCAAGGTGAGTAGGGGAGCAAAAATATTGCTCATGCAAACTTGACACTTTCATTTCAGCTGCAAAACCACCTACCAAGTAAATTTACACTGCACTCTACATGAAAGGCACAGTATGTCAACACTAAACACATGGATCATCTGTTGAGGTTTCATTATGCATAAAGGGAGAGCAAGCAGCAGAGAAAAACCCTCATGGGGAAAGCTCAGTAATTCTATATAGCTTGTAGAACCATAAACTAACAATAGAACCAACATTTTCATACTTTTTTTTGAAGTTCAACTATCATTAACAGTATTATTCAACCAAGTCTGTACTGTTCCTCAATGGAAAACTCACCCAGCAGCAAAGTGCGAGAGCAGTCAGAGGAATAAAACAGGACGAGACATGTTGGTGGTGAATGTGGCACTTCTGTCTGAGAGATGAAAGGAGCTTTTAACACACACTTTTGGTTGAGTAGATGATGACAGAGTGTTACAAACAGTGTTTTTATAACACGCATCATTAAAAAAAAAAAAAAAATCAGCACTCCAAGTTTATTTACAATGCTGACACACCCTCTCATAACCTAAAACACATGCATGCATTTGATGTTATTGTCTGAAAAACAAATTACATTGAAACATATAAAATACTACAGTCCATTTGTTTTATTTCGATACAGAAGAAATAGACAAGCCGTTTGACATTTATACAAATAAAGCTTTTGAATCTCCTTTTTGCATTTACTATGAGGATGAACTGTAATAATTAAACAAGTTAAGCAAAGCCATTGGTTGTTTCAAATGTTGTGTAACATAAACAGGAAACATGCATGGAAGTCAAAAAAAAATCTGTTACTAAGTGATACACAGAGAGCTTGATTTGTCAAGAACCAAGAAGCCTTATTGTCAATATGTGTTACCTTGATGACCTTTTTGGCGAGGCAGATGGGTTCAGAATGTACATACCAACAAATAAAATGCAGACACAACAGGACATGATCTTCTATGTTATAAACAGGTTGATTGCACTGGCCAACCTCATCACTGTCTGCAGGGTTTAAGTGTGCATACGGTCCTTAGCAGCTAATGGACTAATTTTCAAGTCAAATGTCAGATAGCAGATTACAAGACTGTACAATAAACTTAATTGCAAAACTGTGCAATTTGCATAAAAGCCTAAACAGACAACCAGTGAGAGATTGAAATGTGCGAATAATACACATTTGCAAGTGAGAGACAGTATAAACGATTTCCATCAGATCAGAAACCTGTGTAACTAACCACTAGTGTGTTTGTAACAAGTAACAGATTATACGACACTGTGCACAAGGGGATAAACAAGGAAGCGGCTAACGGCTATCAGCATCTCCCAGCGAAGTAATGGAAACAACGAAGAATGGTCCAAGATCCAGTGAAAAAAAAAATTAAAAAACGTCTGTCTCTGAATGAGCAAATCGGTTAGAGACATATCCTGAAAGATTGCAGCAAATGTGATTGGAATAACTCAAGTGGGATAAATGCAAAGGCATCCCTGAGTTTTTACATTCTTTGTACTGTAACTTGACAAAATGTGAAATAGTTTAAAGTGCATGAATATTCCTAAGCCACTGTACAAGCAAACTGATTGACTCTGGACTATACAGTAATTTATTATTTAAGAAGGCAGATCTTTCATAATGTCTTCTATTTATTTGATTTCATGCATTTTGGAGTTCCCTCAGGACTCAGAGTTGCAAGTAATTTGAATCAAAGTATTTATAATGATCGTGATGTGTATGCTTAGCGCTTACTGGTCCAGTCGGACGGCTCCTGTTGCGCTGGAGTCAGGCGGGCAGCAGTCTGATGGGGTGGGAGGATGATGATGATGATGATGATGACTGGGAGGCGCCTGCCCTCTAATTACCCCCCAGTTTCCAGCAAACACCTCTTTGTTTACACCCCCGGGATAGTCAAGTCCAGGCAGTGGGGCTACAAGCAGTGACAACTTCCCAAAGGCACCAGAACCATGTCTGTTTTTCTGCTCGGCTCTCTGCTCTTCGGCGTGATCCGCGCCTCCGACACCGCCGCGGCTCAAGCCCCGCTCGGACCGCCTGCCGTCGGCTTCGGCTCCTCGTTCCGCGCGGTGTGCAAGCCCATCCCGAGCACCCTGGCTCTGTGCCACGGCATCGGGTACCGGCGCATGTGGGTCCCCAACCTGCTCGGCCACGACTCAATGAAGGAGGCCCAGCAGCAGTCGGCCGCCTGGCTGCCGCTCATCTCCAAGCTGTGCCACCGGGACACCAAGAAGTTCCTGTGCTCGCTGTTCGCCCCGGTGTGCCTGCCGGAGCTCGGCGGGCCCGTCAGCCCCTGCAGGAGCCTGTGCGAGGCCGTGCGAGACGGCTGCGTGCCCGTGATGAGCGCCTTCGGCTTCCCCTGGCCCGAGATGTTTAACTGCTCCCGGTTCCCGGCCGGGACCGAGCTCTGCATCCCAGCCACCGGCCAGCCGGAGGAGGAGGAGGCGACGGAGGAGGAGGTCAGGCGTGAGGAGGAGCTGAAAGGTGCAACTTCATATTTTGACTTTTGACTATGACACTAATTTAAAACACACACAAACTGTCCTCTGCCGTCGTTTGGATCTTCGTAGGAAAACGCACGTTTTTTTTGCAGACTTGATTGTTTACTGTAAGCATTTATGCAAATAGCCTGAGTCGTTCCCAATGCGTGGGCCAGGACCCCACTGAGAGGCTCCAATCAACATGTGTGGGGTCTTCAAATCTTACCATGCTTTTCAGATCTTCCTTTTCACACTGAAATCATTCATTTGTGGTCTATATTAGTTTTCCCCCACGTTCCGCATTTTTGCCCCTGTTATGAGGCGCGTCTGAGAACAACTCATGTTGACTTAATCTTAGTCTCTTTAAAGGGGAAGTCCGGTCAACAAGGAAAAATCAGGGGACCATTAGCTATAACTAAAACTAATACGTTCGTGGTTATTTAATGAACCTATCTTTAATCAATAAGAAAATAAAAACACAGGGATCGTCTGGATCCCTGTGTATGGAGGCCGCCCTTACTGCCCAAATATGGGCAGTAAGGGCCATCTGACATCACATCCTGCGACGTGGAAAAGCGGAAGCGGCAATAGCATTTCTCCCAACTTTAGAAGGAATAATACATAATATAATAATAAGAATATTATATTATTATAATATGATATTATAGAATAAAAAGAATAACAATAATACGCACTTTATGAAGTGCTTCTTCTTCTTTCAAAAGGAAGCACTTCACGGTATGTAAAGAAATATTCGTTTGAGTTCATCATCTTTTAGGTTTTCCCTTAAAGTGTTTTAATCATATTCACAAGATCTTTGAAGGTGATTGTTTACCACACCGAAATTGCTGTTTTTCTGTAGTTAATGCTTGCAAGCCCAATCTGCTCTTCTCATTATTACCCAGATGTTAATATTTATTTAATAGCTTATGTTTTGGCTGCGGACAAAACACTTTCTGAGGACTGCTAAATTGTCAGCTTGAAAACATGCTCAGTGTCATTTGTTGAACAGTGTTTCCTCTTTTACAAAACCAAGGAGTACCTGCCATCAGTGGGGATCGTTGATATCGGCAATACGGCTCTAGTCTATTCCCAGGGCAATCTTTTGAAATGTTAAAAAATATCTCATTTGTGAACACTGGTTTTTGCTTATTTTTTTCACTTGCTTGTTCTGTTAATGGGAATAGGTGCACATCTGTCATTTGCAGTGAGAGGAATGTAAGAACATAGTTTTCTTTAATTAATTTACTGTATCTGTGGCAGGTTTCTCCAGAAGTGTTTGTAGGTGACTCTTGGCTGAGATTTCTATTCAGTTTATTTATAATGCACCGATTCTCAACACCTGTCATCTCAAGGCACTTTTCTAAGTCAGTTTAATCGAATCATACAGACTGGTCAAAGTGCTTTCTGTCCGACAAAACCCAGCACATTGCATCGAGTCATTGACTCGATCCGATTTAGGAGCCCTTACAATGACTGCACTGGGTATGATTGACTGTAATGAAGTTTAACACAAGGGAAATCTCTTGGTGATTATTGGATGTCACTAAACTGAAGTCGCTGCATTGTGTAGGTGTGGTTTCACGTTCTGGAAAACAAGGTTGACATACCCGAGGACTGCTTTTTACTCGAACATTCACTGACAGCTTACCTGTTAGAACACATTTTTGAGTGCTTTGACTCAAGTTAAGCATCCGCAGCACCCCTTTCGATACAAGAAGCCAAAAATATACTTGAGCTATGTAAAACTGTCAATCAAAACTTACAATTTATAACATAAGAAGATTGTATATGTATTTGTTTCATAGACATATTTATGAACTCTACTAACTTATTGATCTAGTTATGTATTTATTAATTTATCTATGTAAATGTCTTTATTGCCTATAGTTTTTGTCATAGTTATTGGGATTTTATTTAATTAAAATATGTTCTACATCTAATTCCCCCCCCACCACCATCCTCACTGATTTTATTGACGTGACCTCATAATGTATAACTCTGGAGAAGACCATGTGTTTTTATTCTGCTTTCTCTCACCCACACTAAGCTAGGATAAAATCCTGTTTTTCTTTCCTTCACTCAGGAAGTGTCATCTGTGACGCCTGTAGTCTGACTGCTGAAGGAGAGTCTGACATCCAGGAAAACTTCTGCCACAGCCCATATGGTAAAGAACAAAAAAAAAAGAGCTTTTTATTACATTCTTACCCTTTTCTTATTTAAGGAGTTTTAAAATATTTAAATAGGCATGTATTTTTTTTAGCAAAATCCTTGCAGGAGAAAATATGAGAGAGCCAGGCTGCTTGAAGTGACACTTTTGGAACAGCAGTATAATATTCTCTCCTTCTACGTCACAGCATTAAAGATGCGCCTGGACAGCGTGTCAACATTGGGAGGCGACCGCCAGCTGGTGCCCGTGGCCCGCAGCCGCATCCTGAGGTGGGCAGGGGGAGGTGCAGAGCGGGCGCAGGAGTTTGGAGGCGCGGTGGCCCACGAGGCTTTGTGGCTGCAGGAAGGAGCCAGCTGTACTTGTCCCGGCTTAGACTTCAAAGAAGCAAACAACGAGAGAGAGCAAAATGACGAGGCGGTTGACACTAGACAGGAGAAAAGAGGAGGAAGGCTGGAGAACAGGGCCCGAGACGGATGGTTCCTGGCCCTAGCTCAGGCTGAAGAAGGAAGACTGGTTTTGACGCGGCTCGTTAAGTGGACCCGAGGGGACAAAGAGCTAAAGAAGTTCATCAGAACGCTTCTTAAAAGGCCTTGTCCGGAGCTGTGAAAAATATAAATGTAACTGTATACTAGTTGTAACACTTACTGTATATTCATTCACCCAAACCTAAAACACAAGCAGGATGAAACTGTCAATAATTAACATTTGGTAGTTTCCTGAGTATTACGGTTAAGAAAAATACAGGAGAAAAAAAATCTACTTTTTTGTGTAAAATAGTCCCTTTATAAAAGGTCTTTCCTTGTATATCTGCGGGTTGATGGTACAGTTGCATGTAAGTCACTTTTTGAGCTATAATGTGTCATACATTCCCACCTACTAGGTAGCCAGCATAAGTTATAGGACACCTTTAAAAGTAACATGATTTAACTGCTACGGATTAGGGCGAGTCTGGGGATGATTGTAACTCTTTTTGCTTCAGCATATCCAACTTCTGGATATTTTTTTATTTTATTTTTTTTGAGATACAGTTCTCCAAGTTTTTTATAAGATCCCCACATGCGATTACTATAAATGGTACGGATAAAACCCCTGTAAGTATTATCACAGACTTTGTGAGTTCATTTAAAAGACACAGTTCTCCTGTGTTAAAACCTACCCCAGTAGTGGGGAAGGGTGTCAAACTTTGGACTGCGAAGCAGAGGACCAAGGCCTCTGTATGTGGGTGGCGCACACACTACCCCTGCACCATCACCCCATCCATTTAACAATTGTTTATTTATTTGTCTTCTTTGCTAAAGATGATTGAAAGCACAGCAAGAACCTAAGTAAGATTATATTTTTTGTTAAAAAAGGCTAAAGAATAAAAACACACTCTATATAGTGTTGTGAGTATGCAGTCCAAATGGTGCAAAGCCTGAGATTGTTACAGAAATCCACCAGATTTACAAGATACTTGTTAATTTTATCTATTTTGTCCAGAAAACCTTTGTTTGGTAGCCTACTGAAGAACGAGACACTGAGCTGCTTGCTAGTCATTGCAACATGATTTTGGTAAAGTTACGCAGGCAGAGATGTTGATGCAAAGTCAGGAAAGTCACGATTTCACAGTCAGTGTACACCCACAGCAACAATGTTTGTGGGTTTTTGTGGGCATGCATGAAAGAAATCGTATTTTAATGAAATTATCCCTAAAACCGAGAGCAATCTTTGCAGGAACTGATACATGTTTGCAGTGAAACAATCAAACTGTTGTTTGTAATGAAATTCTGTATTTTCCTAACAGTTCTTTTTTTTTTGTTACCATTTCCTTTTCTATAGTTTACTCAGTTAATCTATTTAAAATAACAAGAACAATGCCCACATGAATAAGAAATTTACTTTAATTCTGTTTTTCTTTTTTATTCGTACCTCATAAAGCTCTATTATGTTTGAATTACTTCCTTCTATATTTAAATAAACACATTATTGTATTTAATTTCTTGTTATTGTGGTGAATAAGTGTCCGATCGTCCTTTTCTTGATCTTTCCACCATGACTCAGTGAAGACAGAAATTGGACTCCAGAGAAACACACCTGTTGATGTGAACTTGATGTATCGGTTTCACGCGGCCTCCATCAGTATCCCTGTCTGCTCCTGCACATAAAGTCTTGGCTCTGTTTTCAATATTGGCAGATGGGCGTCTTACAGTTCGGATTATAAAATCAGACAAAACTGATGTTCTAACTTTATGTTACCGTCATCATTCAAACCGCCACCGATAATCACGGTATATATGTGCTGTCGATCACGTGACGCATGAATTATTCATGCCACAGAGTCTGCGAGCTTCTCGGATATAGGCACACTCTTCTCTCGTGCTCTGGTCTCAGCTGGACTGTTTCTTTTCACCCGTTTCACTGTTCATTAGAAAACAGGTGAGTTTTTCTTGTTTGTTTGTTTTTTTTTCATTGGTACAGGTTGCATTTGCATTTGATCCTTGTGACAGCAGAGAGCTTGTGGAGTATGCAGATCGAGAACAGTGCAGGACTTTATTCTCATATAGGTTAAAAGACTCCAGAATGGAGACGTATGATAACATTTCTCAAAAGCTTTGATCTGCATAGAGGATTTGTATGCCAGGAAAGGCATATCATAAATGGGAAGCAAGCCAACAATAAATATTTGTTTATTCATATTAGCAGTTTTGTCATTAAAAGTTCACAAATTTAGAAAAAAAAAATCAGCCTTTATCTAAAAGTCTAGCTTATATAAGAGGAATATGTTATACAACATCACTACTGTGAACGCATGTTTTTTGCACACTCTTAACTTATAAGGAATGTTTCAGAAGCACAATTCTGTACATGCAGGTTGAAGAATATTGCTCACAAATTACTGCAGGCATGCATGCATCATCAAAGGGGATTAAGTGACTACCTCATGGAACACAGTAAATCATATTTTCAAAAAAAACGACTGACCTTCTGAACTCGGTACGAGTCCTAGCAGACCCTAAAGACTGTTTTTCACACTTGGGCTTCTCAGTAAATGTAGTTGACCAATGCAGCCTACTGACTGACTTAATCCCTTTAAAAAAAAAAAAAAGATCTGTGTCTGTTGTGTCCATCACTACATATTGTTTGCGTGAATCAGCTGGTGTCTGTCTCAAAAAACGCGGTGACTATG
Organism: Fundulus heteroclitus; assembly: GCF_011125445.2. NCBI lineage: Eukaryota > Metazoa > Chordata > Actinopteri > Cyprinodontiformes > Fundulidae > Fundulus > Fundulus heteroclitus. The sequence continues at coordinate 15,102,615 of NC_046378.1, read as the reverse complement.
AAATATTCTTGATTCTAATGGAAATGCTATTTTATATAATATAAAACCCATATTACAGGGCGTTATATTATGCTATTAGTGTAGCATAATGACTGCAGTTGATGATTATCCATAAGTAGGACTACAATTCTTCTAAAAAAAAATTCCCCTGTGTTGGACAGTTTGGTTAATCAGAAATAGGAATAGCTGATGGCATGTTTTACCCATTTATTTATCAAGCATAAATATGTAGCAATTTGTCCAAATAAGATTGGTTTTAAAAGCCCATTTAAGAAAGATCTGTTGTACGATATGCATGATGGTGGAGCTGTTGTTTACACTGATGCCTTACAGCAACCAGGTCCTGTGCTTGAATACCTTTCTACAAAAAGTTTGCAGTAAATAAATAGGGATAATTCCACACAGAAAGGCCGTGGCCACGTTTCAAACTCAGAAACAATTACATCAACATGCAGCCAAAAAGAAGTACTGACAACAACCTCAGGTCACAAAATAAAAACGTATATATATATATATATATATATATATATATATATATATATATATATATATATATATACAGCTGAGTATGTAAAACAAAATATTACTCAATATAATTAATATCCTGACTAGATTCATTTTATTGACTAGAGTTTGACTACTGAACAAAGCCAGCAATAGCTTGTGCTGTACTGAATTGTGCTATATAAATAAATTTGCCTTGCCTTGTGCTAACTGCCAAAAGCTATTGTTAGCCTAAAGTGAACAAACTCGTTCCCTAGGATGAACTACAGAACTTAACACAACCCACTGACATAAGCTGACATTTTCATTATTATTAAGCATTACTTTAAGTTCTTACTATTTCTCTTCTTACCCCCGTTAGTTACGATAATATGGCAACCTGATAAATTAATATAACTGAATCAACTGTAAAATGCATTATATATAGGAGAAACAACTTGACAAAATTTTTGTTTTGACTTAGCTATTAATAATGAATAAACATTTATTCTAACATTATCACGATACTGTCATTGCAGCACCCTCTTATTCTTTGATAACTTCAGTCCATATTTACTAAAGATCTGATTTTATAGGGACTTTAAAAACTTAACAATGAAAAGAAACAACATTGTTAATTAAATGTTAACGCAGGATACTTCTAAAAAGGTTTAAATATCTGTGGGTTTCTTTCTATTCAAGGATGGTGTCCCCTGCGATCGCCTTGGCCTTTCTCCCCCTCCTGCTGACACTGATAATCAGGTACCGCTACTACTTTGTGCTGTTCTATCGGGCCGTCCTGGTTAGGATTTGGAAGGACTGTGTGACCGGTTTGAGCAGAGAGGAGCGTGCGTTCCAGTACGTTCTGACCAATGCCACGCCCGGAGACCCCGACAGCATCCTGGAGGCCTTCGATTACTGGTGCAGCAAGGTGGAGTTCATCAGCAACATTGGGCCTAAGAAAGGTGAAGAACCTGTTTACTTGAGTAGGTGCAACGGGTTAATATGGAAATAAAAAATAAAAAATCCAGAACATGTGTGTTTGTCTGTTTTTAGGCAAGATCCTGGACCGTCTGCTGATGGAGCAAAGCCCTTTGACGGTGCTGGAGCTGGGAGCTCATTGTGGCTACAGCACGGTCAGAATTGCCCGGGCTCTGCCCCTGGGCGCCCGGCTCTACAGCATCGAGATGGATCAAAGGAACGCTGCCATCGCTGAGAAAATCATCCGTCTGGCAGGATTCGACGATGACACGGTGAGGCAGCAGGAGATTGTCAACTACTCAGACAGTGACGCTTTTTATGAACTTTACGATAACCCTTTTGTTCCTTCAGGTGGAGCTCATCGTGAATCCATCTGATGAGGTAATTCCTCGGCTGCGGTCTGACTACAACTTGGAGAGGCTGGATTTTGTCTTCATGGACCATTGGAAGAAATGCTACCTGCCTGACCTGCAGGTTGGAGCATTTCACACATGACTTAGATTAGCATCTCTCTCCTGAACATTTCGTCTGACATTTGCATCTACTTTACACCTGGGTGCTGGTCATCACCGTTTGACCTAATGTGTAACTTTGTGTGTGTAAAATTGCCTTCATATGCCAGAGGTTTTTTTATACAAACGCTGCACCTTTAAGCCTGATGATGCCGAGTAAACAGGATTGCCACAAAAATATGTGGTAAAATAGGTAGATATTTTCTATATATTTGAAAATATGTGGCTGCAAATGGATGTCAAATGATATAGATTAGATTAGATTCAACTTTATTGTCATTACACAGGTACAGGTACAAGGCAACGAAATGCAGTTTAGGTCTAACCAGAAGTGCAATAGCAGCAAGTGCAGGATAAACAATGGTTCCATAAGTACAGGACATGGGTTATTACTGAATAAATATAGAGATGTGTACTATTATAGACTGAATTTTACTGATAGATTTGTCCTATGAGTATAATATATAGATAACTAGTATTGTGAATTAAGTTTACAGCTGGATATGTACCGAATATAATATACAGGTGGATATTACTATAAATAGAGTTTTACAGATATGTATGGATATGTATATATAGATAACTAGTATTGTGAACTAAATTTACAGCTGGATATGTACCAAATATAATATACAGGTGGATATTGCAGGTGGAGTTTTACAGATATGTACAATAGCATAATATACAGATGATTATTATACCAGAGTTTACATGTACTATGAATACATGTACAGGTGGCTATTACTACAGGCAGAATTGTGAGCATGATATACAGGTAGCTATTACTATAAAATGTATAAATAAAGTTTGGACAGAAGCTATTTAAATTAAAGTGCAGTGGAAGGTAATTGCATATTACAGTTAAAGTACGGTATTGCAAATGTATATGTAAACAATTGGTACTGTGAATAGGCAGTCAGCAGTGCAAATCAATATTCAGTCATAGTTAGTAGTGCAGGATGCCTATTAACAGTTGTTACAATAGTAACAGTCAGGAATGCAGGTGAACATTACAGTCTTGTAAATAACAAAATAACATAATATGCCTCGCTCCCTCACTTACCCTGTCTGTTCCAGTTGCTGGAGGCCTATGGTCTGCTGGGGAAAGGATCTATGATCGTAGCTGACAACGTGCTGTTCCCCGGGGCTCCGAAGTTTCTCCGATACCTCCGGAAGTGCGGCCTGTATGAATGGAAGATCCACCGTGCCACGCTAGAGTACAGCAAGGGCATCAGGGATGGGATGGCCGAGCTGGTCTACCAGGGAATTAAATAAAATATGCATCTATGTGTCTTTAAGAATTATTTTATAACTTTTTTGTTTTTTTAAAGAAAATTGTGACAAAGGAAAGAAAATGCCCAAAAATTATGTTTGATTTAAAGCTAACATTTCATCATAATGTCTTCCAAAGTACTTGTAACATGTTACAACCACAAACTTCTTTGTATTTTATTAGGATTTTCTGTCATAGATGAACATACATTTGTACTTAATTTCCAAGAACAAAAGGGATATTTTTTGGAGGGGGGTGGGGGTGGGGGGGAAATCTCAAAATTGAAGAGTGCAATGGTTTTTCAGCCATCTTAACTTTCATACTCCTAATTAAAATCCAGCACAACCAATTTCCTTAACAGATCTAATTTATAGGTAAAGCAGGGGCCAATAGAAATCATACATAGTAGCCACACCTGTGGACATGTGAAAGAAGCTGCTCTGGTCAGATGAGACTAGAATATAACTTTATGTTCTGCATGCAAACCTAGCATTGCCTGTCACCCATCCTCTCAGGAGAATGTGGTGGTGGCAGGATTATGCTGTGGAGATTCGTTTCTTTAGCAGGGATAGTGGAGATCTAGTTTATGAGAAGATGAATAAAGCCAAACAGTGGGCAATCCTGAAAGGAAGCCTGTGAGAGGCTGCAAAAAGCTTTGACACTAAGAAATACCTTCGCCTTCCAACAGGACATCGACTGTAAACAAGCAGCCAGAGCTACAATGAAACGGCTTGGATCAAAATTGTATGATGTGTTGGAACGGCCCCGTCAAAAGCCCAGACCAAAATCCAACCAAGAATCCCTTGCAAGGCTGCAAACCAAACTGCAGCTAAAGGCCGTTCTACAAATCCTCCAGCCAAGGAGGCCGAAGGCTGATTCTTCCCACGCTTTTTTAGATTTTTATTTCCTTCCAGTTCACAGTTTTTGTCTTTATCACAAATCCTAATAAAATCCCCCCAACATACATTGAAGTTTGTGGATATGATGTAAAACAAATTGTAAAAAAAAGTCCAGGCACTGTAGTTTTTCTGAATAAACAAGGAAGGCATTCTGTTTTGATGCAGATCTTTTTGTGAAAGATCTGAAATGGTCTTTCAGCCTCATCTGGATTCATAGATAAAACAAGAGAATAAATAAAAATTATGAGGAGACACAAAATAAAATCGGGAATTTCTTTCCTCCAAACTGGATTTAAATGAGCCTCCCTCAAAATTAAGACATTTTTTTCACACTTCTCACAATAAACAGCGAGCCAACTCTAATAAAACATGTTTTATTTAAAGGGAATAAAAATAAAAAAAAAACATCTTAAAACTATTTCTCACAAACTGTCCAAACCTGCAACATTAACCAAAAGATTTGTTCCCAACTGCACGCCATAAAGATAACAGAAGTGATAGGCAGAGGAACACGTTAGCACTTTCACAAGGTTTTATAAACCTTTAGCAGAAAAAGTGTCTTTAAACAAAACTCACCGCCGGTGCAATAAAACACAACTGCCGACTTTTTAAGATGCGTTATTTTAGCAGGTAAATTATTTTCGCTGACCGAAGCAATGTGCTCTCCGCCAACGGCTTGCAACCTCTCCGTAGCGCATGACTTAAGATATCACCAGGTCAAAGTACAAATGACAGCCTGCTGGGTACAGCGTGTGCAATACAGCTCCTGTGTGACTGTCGGCACGCCAGACTGGTTTGGAGCCGCTTCGACTGGATGTCTCGGTTAAATAAGCTTGCAGTTAAATACAGGGAATACGGACCGAGGGCAGCATCTTCACACAAATCTCCCATATGAGCACAGAAATGTGCTCCAGTCAGCAAACTTCACAGCAGAGGTCCACCCATGTCTCCAGCTCTCAAGGCTGATGGGTCGCAGGTTAAGATTCACCTGAAATTCCCCCTGAAGACTCTTTGCATGGTTCAACTACTTCTTTTTTTTTTTTTTTTTATCCCAGGTACACAAATATTAAAACATATCTGAGTCACAGAGAGCTTAGGCATCGGTCACATTTTAGGCAGGGAGTAGAAATCCAGACACGGATTATGACGGAAATTGTATCAAATCATCCACTGGTCCTGGTCTTGTTCTGCTCCTTCCATGTCCACCTGGCAGAGGGAAACAAAGGTAGGCGTAGTTAGTTGTTTTTTTCCCCGTTTGATCAGAAAACCCTACATTAAAAAAAAAAACCAAAACAAGACATGCCGATAACTAGAGAAACAGAGTTAAATAAAAGGCACCTCGTTGATCTCGCCGTCATCCGGCGACTCGTTGTAGTCATTCATCTCATCCATGTCCTGCATGTCCTCTTCATCTTCGGAGTCTTCCTCGCTGTCTTCCTCGTCCTCGTCATCCTCTTCTTCCTCCTCCTCATAGGCTGCCTGCACCCATCAAATGAAAGCTGCAGTGAACTGCTCATACCCCCCCACTGAACAGTTTTCTAAATCTCAAAAGCTCAGGGATCTGAAAAGTGTGGTGTGAACTTTCGAACCTTACCACAGGATCCCGACTGGATTCAGGTGTGGTCTGGGCTAAAACATGGATGCGTGTGATCTAATTCACTCCACTGCAGCTCTGGCCGTACGTTTAGGAGAGTTGTCCCCGCGTGAAGGCGGACCTCTGCCCTAGTCGTAAGTCTGGGCTGAACAGCGCTCTGTGAGATGTTTAAAGCTTGAGGTGCTGTTTTACAACATAACCCCAATTATTGGCGTTGTATGGCTCAGGGTACGACATCTGTCAGTGGCATGACTTATCTAGAGGCTATAATCCTCGATACAGCTGTTCAGCACATTTAATGCATGCTCTCTCCTTCTCTCTCTCTCTGCCTTGCTTCCTGTCAAATTACAAAAGAATGTAGGCAAATAGTGCCATGAAAGCAAAAAAAAAAAGAGCCTTGAATATCCCCACAATTTAATCCCTGACCTGTCTTATGTCATCATTGATCCTGTCTGTTCTCTAACAAACCTCTAGGGCCTACACAGATGAACTACACTTATACTGAGAGTAAATTACATACATATGACGTCTACTTAAGTGATTCCTAAAGACAAAGGGCAGCACTAGATTTTATTTAGGGGTATCAGAATAAAAGGGAATGCATAGATAGATAGATAGATAGATAGATAGATAGATAGATAGATAGATAGATAGATAGATACCACAATTTTTAGACTTCTATTTGTAGAAAGACGTTAAAAAAAGCCACACACTACTCTGTCTTGGTCTATAACACACCAACACTGGCTTTAACGTGACACAACGTGGAGAGATGTTATGCCAGGCAAGGAAAGTACGCAAAAAAAAAATAATAATAATAATAAATCCTCCGCCTTTTTAATTACCTCATAAAGAGGTTTCCCGATGGGCATCAGGTTGTTGTCTTTCTCCGCGATGCTCTGCAACTGAAGCAGCCAGAGATGAGGCGTTAGAAGCACAGGGGTTGGGTCAGGATGGGATGGCGGTGAGCCAGGGAGCGGAGGGTGGGGGGACGCTTACCCAGGTTTGGTGCTGCTGCTCCTGCTGCTGCAGCTCCGTCTCGTCCACGCACGGCCTGTCCAGGTTGAACCACAGAGACTCGGTGACCCGCGGGAGAAGCGACGGGAACAGTGTCGACATGGCTGCCGGAGAGTAAACACAGAAAAGGCTCCATGTGACTCGGTGAACGCGCTGCGAAACACAACAGGAGCCGCGCAGGAAGAGCGAAAATGGTTTCAAACGCTTTGAAATTTTATTTTGCTTCCTGTAGCCGCCTTGATGATTACTGGGATGTATCAAAAATACACATATCACGTTTTTTTTCGAGTCTTACAAACGCCTTACCTGTCCTTGTGTCGCTCTTGGTTCAAAATAATTCAAAACATAGTAAACCGGAAGTTGATGGTGTTCATCTTCAAAGCGCCTCTCAGAAAGGTTCCGCTTGCTTCGTTCAACGAAAATTAACCACAACCCAGAAAATAAAACAATATTGCAGTTTAAGTTAGACTATCGGAGTAAGTTTTATTGAATGGGCCTAACTGAGCCTTGGATAGTCTAAAAATAAGTCCTCATCCTGTTGCGACCCCCCAGTTTTGGATAAAAATTCGTTTTGTTTCTCTCAAGATAAAAAAATTTGTTTTCTTAAAAAATGGTTATTTTAAACCTTGGTGTGGTATCGGTCATGTTTGGTAATGGGGCATGTGGAGCAAAACCTTTTGAGGGTCCAAAGAAAACAGCGCCTCCTAAAGTCACAGTTTACGAAGAGGGCAGAACATGGAGCTCTTCACTTGGAGCATGCAAAAAGAGGCCAATTTCTCATTTCTCCATCTCTTTCTTCTTCTCTTATTATTTGAAACATGACCAGAAATAATAATAAAAAAAAACACTTTAATATGTACTCATCTGTTACAAACCTCAAAAAGAAACGACAAAAAAAAATATTGCATTTGAAAACAAAAATCAAATGTCCACCTTTTTATTCTTCATTGCCAGTTTGTGATGAGACAATCCAGTTACAAAACAATGCGCAGACTGGGCTGGTGTCCTTTCCTTTCAGTTTCAGCAAGTGGCACTTTAAAGCATTACAAAATTTGTGAAAAGTTCTAAAATTATATTGATTTTTTTTTTCTTGTTTTGTAATAGATCACTGTGGTACAAGGGACTTTACAGAGGTGTCAACCTTACCTGTATTGTTATAATGATCATCCTTATGTGTCATTGCAACTTTATACATTCCAGTAAAATGTGTCCTAACCACCAGACTACCACTCCCATGTTAATGTTTCATCAGAACAAGAAGGCTACTCAGACAGAGGCACCACAAGCACATTTTCTTTTTCTTTCAAGGACTCATACAGCGCCATTTTATTCAAGTGCTTCCATCAAGCATGAAGGGAGGGAGGGGGGAAGACCTTGAGGCTCGCCAGACTATCTACTGCAGTGTGTGGCAAAAATTCAGATGACCACATACTTTTACGAAGGAATTTGTACTCTTTTTTTATTCTTACTTAGTATCAGCAACACCTGTGACCTAAACTTTGGACTTTGGAAACAAATTGCTTAATAGCCAGGGAGGGTTTCACATTCCCATGAATTAGGAACAACCTTGTGGTATGGTACACTCCTCTTCCACACACTTTCACACACACATATTTTAGCACAGATGTGTGTTTGGTGTTTCCTGTTTAGTCTTGAGGAGTGTGCTCGAGGTTGACTGGTGGTAAAGTTTTGCGGGATACCTTCTCCAAGACAGAATCTTTGCAGGATCCAGGAAGGTAAATGGGATTTGTTCTTCCTTACTTTTCACTGCAGGTGTTTTACTTTTTAAGATATAAGCATATAATCTGTATAATCTGATCCAATCTATATAATATGATTGAATTTGACTTTGTAAAGTGCCTTGAGATGACATGTTTCATGAATTGGCGCTATATAAATAAAATTTAATTTAATTGAATTGAATAAGAAATAATAACATCCATCTATTTATCTCTCGGTAGAAGTGCTGGTGAAGATTCTTAATCATCCAGGTCATGGTCATTCCAAAAATAGTAAAAAACAAAACAACTGCAGGAATTCTTGTTCTTTTTTGAATTGAGAAAGCTTCCTGGATAGGAAGCGAAATGTCTTCAAACTTTGGGAAACAAGTCCAGTTGTTTTTTCTCTTTTTTTTGTTTTTTTGTTTTTTGGAATTTTTCAGTAAAAGTTTAAATTTCTCTAACCAGACAAACCCAGAAGAGATTCAACAGTTTCATTTGTTTGTCCTGTTGCAGCAGTTTTTCTTTATGTGTGTGTAGTTTAAATCAAAACAATTGCTTTTTATCCATATTTATTATGAATTCATACATTGTGTATTTACATTGTCTTAATATATTGTCTCGGATTTGAGGGAGTATTAGTTGTCCATATATATATATATATATATATATATATATATATATATATATATATATATATATATATATATATATATATATATATATAAAGTGAATTGAATTGATTGAATAAGAAATCATCCAGGTCATGGTCATTCAAAAAAAAAGTAAAAAACAAAACAACTGGACTTGTTCTTTTTTTAATTGAGAAAGCTTCCTGGATAGGAAGCAAAACGTCTTCAAACTTCGGGAAACAAGTCCAGTTGTTTTGTTTTTTACATTTTTTGGAATCTTTCAGTAAAAGTTTCAATTTCTCTAACCAGACAAACCCAAAAGAGATTTAACAGTTTCATTTGTTTGTCCTGCTGCAGCAGTTTTTCTTTATGTGTGTGTATTTTAAATAAAAAAAATAGCTTTTTATCCATATTTATTATGAATTAAAATATATTTTTCATTCATTGTGTATTTACATTGTCTTGATATATTGTCTCAGATTTGAGGGGGTATTAGTTGTCACAAGTAACTTTTTAAAATTAGAAATCCTCATATGACACTGATTTGAGGAAAACTTTGTGTTACAAACAAAGTAATTTCCAAGACATTTTCAAGGTAATTTTTGTACTTTATGTACATTGGAAGAGGGGGACTATAGATAGCCTTGCAAAAGTGCTTATATCCTCCTATTTGTTTGTTTTCTGTAATTACAACAGCAAACATTAACGTGTTGGAATTTTATTTGATAGACAAAAACAATGGATGTCATCAACGTAAAGTACAAGCGAAATTACATACAGTTTGCTAAATCTTTTACCGATTACATAATTTAATTCAGTTTATCTATACAACAAATGCAATTTCTAGGCACATATCTAATTTCTACACAGAAATGTGGTCAATTTCATCCGATCGTATAGATAGTCAATTACAAATATTTTAGGTTGATTCTACTTATAAAACAACGCTGTCGAGTTCTGATTATTGTTCAAATTTGTAAAACATTGCCAGTATAATGAAACTCAGCTGACTGCATCAAATCACTGACTTTGCTGCAATCCCTCATACTGCGGGCATGTGGCAATGAGGATGACGAGAACTCCTCTTGAACAGGAAGAACATTCCTGCAGAACCAGGGTCAGTGTGAACGGCCATCTGCCGTGACTAACTGGAGATTTTGAGAAGACAGAGCACACGCACAAAAACACAGAAGCACTGACCCAGGATTACTTTCTATGCCGAAGAAAAAAGTAAAAATGTAATGGTAGCAGTAGCAGGTTAGATTCAAAACAAACAAAAGACTAAAATGACAAAACATGACAACAGTAGATCAGAAAGCAACCAGACGTTAACATAGAACCGAGAATCCAAGGACTAAATAAATAAATAAATAAGACTACAAGTGCAAGGAATAAAAACTACCAATGAAAAAGTGCCAGGATCAAAACTCAGAGCTTAAGCATGAACAGGAGCTCTAACAAGAGCAGTGGAAGATGACTGGACAGCAATGCCTTCAGGATAAGGTGGAGCTTTGAAAAACACTGTGAAGGGCTGTTGGCGCCATGTCTTCTCTGTCATATGATAAAGAACCTGCACTGGATGTTTTCTCCACAGTCATGCTGCTGCTCCTGGCCGCTCTGCTTGCCCTCTCTGGCGGCGCTCTGTCTCTGGACAAACTCAACATGTGTATGGATGCAAAGCACCATAAAGTGGAGCCTGGCCCCGAGGGAGCACTGTACCTTCAGGTTACAAACACAATCGGTGGTGTTATTGCCATTGAGATGAAAAGAAGGGCTGCGTTTCTAAGGGGTAACTACAGCTAATGATGCAACTTCCTCTCTGCAGTGCAGTCCCTGGCGTGACAACGCATGTTGCACAGCCAACACCAGCGAGGAGGCCCACAATGACAACTCCTACTTGTACAACTTCAACTGGAACCACTGCGGCGCAATGAGCTCCAAGTGCAAGGAGCATTTCATTCAGGACACTTGCTTCTACGAGTGCTCGCCACACTTGGGACCTTGGATACAACCGGTGTGTATTGTCTGAGCGTGCCAGTTGGGGTGTTGTGCATCTGTGAGACAGTAACACTAGATGGCAGCACAAGTGTTCGAACAAAAATGTCTCAACTGGAGTTTCCAGTGGTTTATAAAAGGTTTTATGACATAACTTCAAACTTTTTTTTATTGTTTAAATGGACAGTAGTTAAATAATAATAATTGATAATAATTAATTGAACTTTATTGATCTCACAATGGAGAAATTCACTTCTGCATCTTAACCCATCCCCTTGGGGAGCAGTGGGCTGCCACTGTGCTGCGCCTGGGGAGCAATTGGGGGTTAAGGGTCTTGCTCAGGGACCCAGAATGCAGGCTGTGGGGATCGAACCGGGTAGTTGCATCCTTCTCTGAGTGCAAGCACACTGCTCTAACCACTCGGCCACAACTCCTTTTAAACAGGCAAAATTATTTATAAAACCATTTATAACTCACAGACGTTGACCAATGTGCTAAATACAAAGAAGGCCCAGGAATATGCAGATAAAGTTATTATTGTTTCAGCCAGTGGCGGTTCTAGACAGGGGCCAACAGGGGCCTGTGCCCCTGTAGAACTGTTCCTGGACCCTGTTATGGCCCCTGTACTAAAAACATGATATTAAATTTCTTAGGATGATAAATGCTGACAAAGATACTGTGACTGACTGGTCATTTGGATCAGTTGTATTTTTTTTCGTTTATGTTTTTACCCAATAATAAAATAACAAAATAATAATAAAAAAATAATAATAACAACAATAATTAAGAATTAAGCTGTTTCACGTTAAGCTCCCGCTGTATTGAGAAAAGATCAGGGGTCTGCAACCTGCTGTTCCAGAGCCACAATTGGCTCTTTGGCTTACTTAATATATTAAATGATGAAATGTTGACCTGTTAAGTTTTTTCCCCCCCAATCTTGTGTTTTGTGGCCCTGTGAAAAAACACTGGCCCCACCCTGGCCCCCCTGCTAAATTTGGTCTAGAACCCCCACTGATTTCAGCACTTATTTGTTTAGATTGAGACAAAGCTACATTTGAAAAATAAGGATGCCATGGTCATATAAGATGTACTGAGATCCAAAAGACCCAACATTGTGAAACTGCTTGGTCTGTAATTAATCAAGGCAAGCTTTTAAAAGTGCTGACTCTGTGCTATGATGGCCTTTAAAACCCATCAGAAATGTTTCAGCTGTGTAATTTTCATCCAAAAATGAACAACCAGATTAGCATGCAAGAAAACACTTGTGCACTGAAAATGACCCATGATTTAAAATAAATAAATAAATGTGTCCCTTGTATTTAGGTAGATCAGAGTTGGCGAAAGGAGCGCATCTTGAACGTGCCTATCTGCAAGGAGGACTGCGAACGGTGGTGGGAAGACTGCAAGAACGATTTCACGTGCAAGACGGACTGGCACAAGGGATGGGACTGGAGCTCCGGTGAGACACACAGGAAACAAACACTGATCTGATTACAGCCAGTTAAATGTTTGACACTGCATGCACAGGAAATTTGTAACTCCTTTATATTCTTTTATGTGAGATTTGTAAAATAAATAAATAAATAAATAAATAAACTCATTTCTCTCCCAGGAACTAACAAGTGTCCAAAAGACAGTAAATGCAGAAAATGGACTGATGTCTTCGCTACACCCAAATCCATGTGCGAGCAAATTTGGTCCAACTCTTACATTCACACCACCTATACCAAAGACTCTGGTCGCTGCATGCAGCTCTGGTTCACCGGAGCGAACCCCAACAAGAAGGTGGCGGAGTACTACCTCAATGCCGCACAGCGGGGACAAAGCTATCTCGTGACAACCCTGCTCTTCCTGACCGTCTCCTCTTTCTTTGTAACAATGTTCTAGTACGACACATTTGGCATCTCCTACATCACAGTGTCCAAGCAAATTAAAGTGGTTTTTAACACAGTTTTGTGTCTGTTACTTTTTATTATTTTTTTTTTTAATGAATATTCTTGAACATCCGTCTTCTTGGATTGTAATGGCGGCTGGCAGCCATCATAATAAGTGCCTTACTGGTACTTTCTACACCAAAGGGTGGATCGCAGACATAAATACTATCTATCATGCTCAAAAGTCTAATTGAATTTAAAAATAGCTTAATGTTATGTTTACTGCTATATTATATTCCAGACACTCAGTTACAGCATGTACAACCTATCCATCCATCCATTTTCTACCACGTCTATCCCTTGTGGGGTCATGAGGGGTGCTGGTGCCTCCAGCTGTCAATGGGCGAGAGGCGGGGTACACTCTGGACAGGTCGCCAGTCTGTCACAGGGCATGTACAATATTTGTGCTTATTGTTAAATGCAGTCGTTTTCTTTTCCACAGAGGTGCTGTGGTTGGTGCTGTCACATGGGCTGTGGGCATTTCTGTGTGGGTCTTACCATGTGTGACGATTTTATAATAACTTCAGGTTTGACCATGGTTGTGGGTATCCACACCATCATAAAACCACCCTCTGCAACCCTAAGCAGGGTGAAAATATAAATAAGTACGCGACGTCACACGTTCTCGCTCATGCATGTCTTTCAGTACAGTTCAGTGTACAGTTGGCGGCGCTTAAAATGACATAAAGCTGTTCTTCTGACACATACTTGGCTTTCTCCTCCAGAGTAAAGCCAGAGAAACACCAATGAGATCACAGCCTAGGATAACACATGGAGATGTTTTAAAGACCTGCACGGATGAGGAAAATCAGTTCAGTAAGTTTTTGTCCACATTCAGCAGCCAGTGTGAAAACTGAAACTGACCTCAGCTCTGAACTGAAGAAAAAAAAAATACAAAATTAACGCTTTTCTGAGCTCAGCCCCAGTGATCAAACCGGCACTTGAGCTCCCAGGGGCAGCTAGTGGTTAGTGGGCTCCGGAGCTTGGTAATTATAAGGCTTCAGTACCCTGGGTGTGTGAGTTGTACACGTGTTTGACAGAGAGAGGGAGAATGAAATAACGTAGGATTCTCTGCAAACAGGCCCGTCTGTTTCAGTCTGGAATCTGGATGGGTAGCTGCCTGTGCCTGTTTGATGGTGAGAGTAAAGACTCACGTCACAGCTGACTCATGAACGGGTCATAATTTTAAAATCAGGTCCTTATGTAATTTAATAGATGTGAATCGTTAGATCAGTCACGCCTTACCTTCTTCCAAACATCACATGCCACGGTATGACAGAGACTGCTCTCAACTTATTTCTGTTCTCACAGATTCTCTTATGTTTGCTTTTCTGTCAAACTTGAATCTTTTTTTAGATGATCAAACATATTTTACTGCTAGACAAAAGTAGCCTGATTAAATAATTTTTTTTTTTTTCAAATGAGGATTTCAGTTATCTCGGGTTAAAGTAGTCCAGACTACTCTAAATCAAATAACCTGATGTCTTTCCCTTGCAGCAACAACTACCGTTAAGCCTTTGCTACAACTCGCAGGGAGTCGTTCGGATCGCTCTGGAGGAGTTTTGGCTCGCTCTTCTGGTTTATTTAGGGTGATGTCACAGCACATCAGTCAGATTAATGCCCAGACTTTGACCATCCCACTCCAAAACCTTATTTTTAAATAAACTACTTAAAAGATCTAAGGTCACGAACCAATGCTATAGATCCGTCTGCAGTATATTCTGGTAGATCGCAGAATTCATGGTCCAATCATTTACAGTAAAGTGTAGAGTTCCTGTAGCTGCAGAGCAACCTGAGACCATCACACTACCAACGCCGTGCTTCACAGCTTGATATTCTTTTTCCCTGAAATGCTACATTAAGACGGACACAAAACGTCAGTTTTTCTCCATGAGTCCACAAGATATTGTCCCTAATGTCATGAGGATCATTACAATGTTTTTTAGAAAATATAAGATGGGCCCTTTTGGTTAGCCGTGGTTTTTTACCTTGGAACTCCCATGTGTGCCGTATTGCCCGGTCTCTTTCTTATTGTTAGGCACGGTAAGGTCAGTGTGCCCTTTGCATAAAGTTAGTAGACCAGCCAATTCTGAGAGGTTTAACCACAGCTCCACGTTTTCTTCCTATATAGATAAGGGCTCTATCTGTTGTCCGCTGGGCTCTCAAAGCCTTCAAAATGGCTCGTCAGCTCTTTCCAGGCACATCCTGTAGATTTCCGTTACTTTGTTCTTGAATGTCTTTAGATCGTGTTGCTGCTTTAATACAGTCAAACACCGGTAGACTCTGGTCACTGATTATGTGACGTCCGAAGAAAACTGGCTGCACTGAGAATTAGGTCAGCTATGAACTATACTGTGTTGGTCTGTCACATAAAATGCCGCCAATTTGAAGCTTTTGTTTGCAAAGTGGCTAAATGTGAAAAAGTTCAAAAGAGACCAATACTTTTTATATTTATTAATAAGCATGCTTGGCACAACACGTGGTCCAGGTTGTAATCTTTACACCACTTATACCTGTTAAAATCGACCTATTTGTGTCTTTAATAAAGTCATGATGACGACGATGATACAGTATAATACGTGGATTTACTGCTTTTTGGGCCGACATTTCCTTTTCCTTTAATTGTTTTGTAAAGTGCCTGAGAGTATATTTTTTTGTGAGTTTATGAATAAACTTAATGGAATTTAAAATATCATATCTTCATCATTTAATCAAAGCCGTTTTAGACAGCAAACTTTAAGGAGCAATGGTGAACAGCGGGACTGAAAACATCTCCCCAGACTAATTTCTGTCCCTACTGCAGGGATGTTCCTTACACACGAGTCACAAAGGGAAAAGAAAGGACTTTCCAAAATATAACGGTGCTTCCCCATCAAATCAAATGCACAGAACAGCAGAAGTTCTTGTGTTGCGTGTGGACAGATTAGTAAGTCATGGCTGTTGTTGGTTTGTTGTGATGGTTTGTATGTTTTAGGATGTTAATTTTGCAACAACAAACAAAGAAAAATACAGCAGGAAGCAAAAACAAAAGCTATTTGTTCAACATTTTATAAAAAACGCAGATCTAACACAGAAACACGTTTTGTTCGGGCTTTGCCGCTTTCTGTCTGCAGACATATTGTTACAAGCTGAATACTTTCACAGACAACTCACATTCAGACAGACAGAGTGATGCCATAACCAGAAGTATCCCTGCTGTTATTAACACTCAGCTTGTCTGAGGACGCACACACACACACACACACAATCTTCTCACTGCATGTTGACCTCTTACTCAATTTGTCTGCGTGAGTGTTCAAACCGCGTCCCGGAGAAAAAAAAGGGCTGAATCATCCATATCAGAGGCCAGTTTTTTTGTGTTTTTGTTCTTGCGGTCTGCCAGTCTGGCCCTCAGGTTGGCAGTTGCACCTTCTGTGTGTGTGTGTGAATGTGTGTGGTCTGGGAAAGAATAGAATTGCATAACTGGATTACAGAGTATGTTGTTGAGAAACTTGCTGGAGCCAGGCCTCCCCACCCGCTGTAGGTACACACAGAGGAAATCCCTCTGGCTTTAGCGAAGGCTTTGCCAACGTAGGCTACCACTTAGAGCAGGTAGATGCCTTAAGATCACACTGATAGCTTTTTTTTTATCTATATGATTTAACACTGGATTTAATTTAGAGGCAAATCTAACATAGGACTATATCTGTCAGTTAAATGAAAGCAAATTTGTCCAATTTAACATGATGAAGCAATTTGAAAAATATTTTTTGGCCGTGCACTCATGCAAAAGAGAATCTAATCCTATTATACTTCTCATTTACTTATTATACCAGTTTTTTTAAAATTAGGTTCCAAATGCTGCCAACACAAAACCAAAGCAGCATTGTGTTGTAAATATGTACTAGTTGAAGTAAAATAAAATAAAATAAGATTAAAGGTACACATGATAAACTATCTTCATTCAGAGAATCCTAAATTTTAATTTCAGCGTGCAAAATTGTTTAAATGTTGTATTTGATAATAGCAGAAACAATTTTACACAAAGATGGATTTTTTTTAATCCAGGTCTGTGGATAATTTTGTCTAATTTCAGCAAGATCGGAATCAGAATCAGAATCAGACATACTTTAATAATCCCAGAGGGAAATTACTTTCGTTACACGCTCCAGATATTCAGATGTACAAACATCTATCTATCTATCTATCTATCTATCTATCTATCTATCTATCTATCTATCTATCTATCTATCTATCTATCTATCTATCTATATATATACATATATATATATATATATATATATATATATATATATATATATATATATATATATATATATATATATATATATATATATATATATATATATATATATATATATACATCCACATATATAACTTTAGATCCAAAATAAAGTGATAGTGACGTTGTGCAAGAACAGTGCAAAGAATGAATAAATGTCAATTACAGAGGGGGGTCTGAATCACTGAGGGAGGCATTGTAGAGATTGATGACCACAGGCAGGAATGATTTCCTGTGGCGCTCAGTGGTGCATCTGGGTAAGAGGAGTCTTCTGCTGAAGGAGGTCCTCTACTGGGCGGTCCTACGCAACAGAGCAAGCGGCCAGTAATAGCTGCACATGCACAAAAACGTACAGGCAGTAATGAGAATTTGAAAGTGAAAGTGTTAATGTGGGATTCCTGTTATGTATGTAACGTCATTAGGTTTTCTCCTCAGTGTGTAATCTGCTTGTGTGTGGTAGCTGTAGGTGGGGCTACATTAGCGCGGTTACCAGATAAAATCTAAGCAACTCTGAAATTAACTCACAGGAGCAAAAAAAGATCTTCAATTAAATATGTGTTCATTATTGTTGTCAATAATGTTAATAATTCAAACTGATCCAAAATGATTTTGGATCAGACTGGTTTAAAGGCAAAGTTCCCATTCCACCCGTTTCTTTTTTTTTTCTTCTTATATGACACAACAGCCAAAAAAAAAAAAAAAAAAAAATGCACCACCACAAAAAAGCGAGTAAACACAACTAGTACCGGGTTTAGCCTACTACGGGTTTGGATGTGTACACAAACTGGAAAACCGCATCAAGAACCGACACCTTCCCCAGACAGTGCACCTGGCTCGCCAGCCGAGCTCCACACCGCCCTGCAAATATTTCTTCAGTTGAATCATTGTTTTGTATGTAAATGCCCTTTCAATGCAAACAGGGAATTTGTTTAAAGATTAATGAAATATGATTTGCATGAAAGGCAACAGCATGTTTGAACCCCTAGAGCCTTGATGTCCTGTTAAAGAATAAAGAAAGAACAGCAGGCGAACCACTAGATACAGGAAAATCTCAATGAATCTGAATAGCAATGAAAAGAGAATTTATTTCAGTAACTCATTTAAAAAAAAAAAAGCAAATTGTCTTGTGCAGGGCTCCGTTTGCATGAGTTACTGCGTCAATCCAGCGTGGCGTGAAGGTAATCAGAATGTGGCTCTGCTGAGGTGCTCAGGGAGCCCAGGTTGCCCTTATAAAATGGCCTTTAGTTGGTCCGATTGTTGGCTCTGGTGTCTTTCATCCTCTTGGCAGAACCCCGAAGACTCTCCGTTGGGTTTAAGTCTGGAGTGTTTGCAGCTCAAATTAAACTTAGGGGCCTTTTCCACCGTACTGGCTTCCAGGGCCTTTTTGTGATCCCCCCTGAGACAAATTCTACCCCTGAAAAACCGGCACTAATGCAGCCCCGGTACACTGCAGGAAGATTGGAAATGATGACAACATGGTCATTAAGACAGGTTAGCTACTTTTGGCACTGTGGGCAAGTACCTCCAGTAGTATCTCCAGCATTCAATGGGCGAGAGGCGGGGTACACCTGGACAGGTCGCCAGTCTGTCGCAGGGCAACATTTTCCAATCCTGGAAACCATGATAATACAAATATTAAATTTATATGTATTTAAGTTCCTCTTTTTAAACTGAATTACTGAGATGAATACACTTTTCAGTGCTATTGCATCCAAACTATGCTCCCTGTCCCCCTCACCTCTGTTTCTCCTCCTCCACCATCGCTCCAGGCTCCTCTTTGAATCAAGCTGAGCGGAAACAAAGTTGATGGAAAACCACCATGCCCTCTTCTTCTTCTTCTTCTTCTTCTTCTTGGATTTATTGGCAGTTGGCAACAAACTTTTTGTAGCATTACAGAACAATTACTGGTATGGAGTGTGGTTCATGATGGTCTATCTATCTATCTATCTATCTATCTATCTATCTATCTATCTATCTATCTATCTATCTATCTATCTATCTATCTATCTATCTATCTATCTATCTATCTATCTATCTATCTATCTATCTATCTATATATTTGTATTCTATTCATCTATATCATACACACATTCATGAACACACCTTCTATAATAATATTCTATGAAATAATTTGGTTTTCTTTAAAAATCGAATAACTATTTGTATACATTTACTCCCCAAATTCTTCCTCAAAATATCTAATAAATTAACCTTTTCCTTAATACATTCAAACTCTCTCCTCATATATCTTCTCTATCTTTCATATTTATGACATTCTAATATAACATGTGCTATTGTTTCATATTTTCCACAGTAATCACATTTGCCAGTAGTATGCTTTTGAATTTCAAAAAGTGTTTGAATAAGTCCTGAATGCCCAAATCTTAACCTTGTTATCACTCTCTCCTCCTTTCTATTTCGTCTTCCGTTTCTTCTTTCTCCTACCATTTTCTGAATTTTATAAAACCATCTTCCTGTTTTTTTCTTTGTCCCACATTTTTTTGTTGTTGTTGCCATTTTTCCATCAGTTTTCCTTTAATAATACTCTTCCCCTCAGATTTACTTGCTTTAACTGTAAAAACTAATAGCCCTCTCACCAGGCCCTCCCGGCGCAGCTTCCAAAATAAAGCGTCTCCTCCCACCAGGAAGCGCTTTATTTTGACACGCCACTGCTGCTGCCGCTGCCGCCGCTGCTGCTGCTGCCGCTGCCTGTGTCTGGTTGCCCCCGCTGCTACTGCCCCTGTGTGTCCTGCGTGGATTTGCATACCCTGATTTCCGTGGGACTGGGAAGCGAGGAAGAGGAGGGCGCTGCGCCTTTCAGGAACCGAAGTGGTGGGGGAGGAAGAGCCGCAAACAGCCCCACTAACTTCACGGAGTCATTAACAACTTTGCGGCGGCTGGGAACTACTTTTCCTCACCCCGGCGGCTTCCCTCTTTTTGGATTCTTGTTTGTTTGTTTGTCTCTACCGGGAGGGGGGAAGGAAGGACGGGAAACGGGCCGAGTTGAACCCGGGTTTGAAGGGCTGTGGCCATGGCCGGGGGAGGAGGAGGAGGCGGCGGAGGGGTTTCTCCGCTGGGGCCCGCTCCGCCGATGTGGTACCACCGGGACCTGAGCCGAGCCGCGGCCGAGGAGCTGCTGGCCCGGGCGGGGAGGGACGGCAGCTTTCTGGTGCGGGACAGCGAGAGTGTCAGCGGGGCTTACGCCCTGTGTGTGCTGTGAGTAACTTCTCTCTGGCTTTGTTTACCTTTTTTTTGTGTGTGTGTGTGCTTTTTAAACCCAGGGCCCGATCAAACGTGTTGTTCCCAAAGACGCCCCCCAGAGCCTGTTATTAACTCTGCACAGCTCGGCTTGGAGAAGTTATAAATAAACCTGCCCTGCTGCAGAAAATGTGGCGATGTTGTAGGTGAAGCCTGTGTTTACTTTCTCCTGGAAGGGAAAATGAGTGGGAGAGAGAAAGAAAGAGGCACAGCCTGTCTGGCCAGCAGTGAAACTCCAGGATGGCCCAACAATCTGGCGCTTACCGCTCGGTCTGCGTGTGTGATGTGGTTCCCTGCAGCGCCCTGTTTCCCTGTTTACAGGATCTGGAGCTGCAGGCGGCCTGCAGGCTCTGGAGATGGGAAGGAAAGGGTGGCACGCTTTTATGAATTACTGCCACATATCCACAGGGAATATTTAGGATGCAGAGGCCTCCAGTTTTAGGACTTGTTTTTAACCCAGTGAGCTTTCTTATCCAGTCCACACAGTTAAGGTCCACCAAGATGTTTCTGGTATATCTAGTAGAAATGCACGACTAGATTGACGGGGGGTTTGGGATTTGCCAGCTTTTCCTCAATCAGCTCTGATAAAAAAACAAAAAAAAACAGTAATGTTTAAAACAGTCTCAAGGGGAACAAATGTTTGAAGAATAATTGCTTCCAGATGATTTTTTTACGCTCTCAAGGCAACATAAAAACAAAGGAAGCTCATGCCTCAGCCAAGGTTCAGACGTCGAGAGGGAGCAATTTCCTTCACTTCTATATCTAGTCTGATAGACTTTGGTTTGTGGGCCCAATTGCTCTAGTTTGTTACGGCAAAAAAGGACTGATGATGTTCCAGTTGTCTTTTCTAGCATAATTCAACCATGCTCTCCAGGACGATGATCACTCTGTTCAAAGTGTTAAGCTTAGATTTTAACCAGTTTATAATTTTCTTTAGTACTCATCTGATTGATCCATTTTTGAGGACCACATAATGATTGAAAGGCTTAACAATATCTGGATATAATTCATACGAGATATGAAATCTATTACTTATCTATCTATCTATCTATCTATCTATCTATCTATCTATCTATCTGCAACAGTTAATAATGTAACATATTAAAACAAAATTCGAAATATGTTTTATCAGGACACAAGCTACCTAAATAAATGTGATTTTTATCAATAAACTGCACACAGTAGCGACTTTTTATTATATTTTTCAATGTATCGACATTTATTGATATGCTAAATAAACCCACAGTGGAGAAAATAACTAAAATGACAAGCCTGACAATATTGGCAGTTTTTGGGTCTTTCAGACAAGATAAATCCAAATTCTTACCATGATAAGAAAAGTTTCACAATAAACGGTACGATAAAGGCCCAGTCCTAATGATATCCTAATTTATTGAATACACATATAGGTTAACACAGACTGATGGTGTTTTAAAGCCTTTGTTTCTGTTAATTTTGATCCCCCCCCCCCGACCTCCACCTCCAGCTAATAAAAACACAGCATTTAAGATTAGAATATTGCAACAGAGCAATAACAACACTTTTCATGCAGAAATGGGGGCTTAATGAAAAGCATGTTTAATACCAGCTTAAAGGATTTTTTTTTCCAAAGATACTTTTGATCTGACAAAAAAGCCTCTTAGAAATGCATTTATTGATTATAACTGTGAATATATACCACAAAAAATAAAAAAAAGTGGGCCCAAAACGGAGCCGAGGGGTACCCCAAATATTCGATCAGTGGAATCTGACATGATATTGTTTATACAGACACTGAGGCTTCCATTTGAAAGGCAAGATAAGTAAAGCACAGTTTGAAAGCGCGCGTCATATGCCAAACATTTGCATACAGGGGAATGTCATATGATGATATTAGACTCCGATGGACTGGGATATATTACAGTCTGTTCCAACAGACTGTAATATATCCCAGTCATAAACTTCATAAACTAGTTTTTATGTTCAGTTCTATTCTTTACCTATTAAATAAAAACATTACTGAGTTAGATTGAGTCGAAATGTTCTTCAATACGTATACATCTTTGCAAAGTGGGTCTGTGAAACGACACAACATGGCTTGTGAGGAGTAATCTCTCTGTTCAGTGGGACAATCAGAGGCCAGTTTGCACAGGAAAGTGGTGAAATTTTCAACTTTGGTTACAAAAAGATAACTTTGTCAATAGGCGCCTCAGGTTTCGTGCCAGCAACTCCAACTCGGCTCAGAAAAAGAAAACCTGATGACGAGGGAAAGTTTTTGCTGGCCATCTTGTTGACTGTGGTAAACGAGCCAGGCTGGTTAGATGAAGTGCGGTTACGGGATGCTAAGACTTCAGAGTCTAAAACGACGCTCTGCACGCACTCAGAGATGAAAGGAATGCACAGATGCAGGAAACACAAAGCCATGTGACTCAGTGGTGTCTGACTTTGGCTTGACCTACATCCCCTATCGGATAGTTTACCCCATGCTCTGTTGAGTGTTGCGTGTTTAGACATCAGCAGAGCATCATTTTTGTGCTATACTTTCAGCGCATCTATGCCAACACATCGCCCGGGCTTTTAATTTACTGGCTGCTGGGGCAGAAACCGCTTTCCACAAGAAACGTTATGGAGAATTAAAGGAGATAGAATTTCAAGTTGTTGTCAGTAATTCAGCTTTTAAAGATGGTTTTCAGCGGGATTTAAGTCAGAATAATGTTTATTTGGCTGTGATTGTGTGCGTAGTCAAGGAATTTGCTTACAGTGCTCACAATGTACAGACGTTGGTATGGTATCAAATATAAAAAAACAGTAGTTTTTTGTTTTTTTTTTTAGGTAGAGAAAATGGAAAAATAAGATGTTGTTATAGTGCAAAATACTTATTTTTGTTTGACAGCACTTTAGCTGACTAAATCAGGCTGTAGGGTTTTCATTGTGTTCATCGGAGACACACCCCAGAGTCTGAACGGTGTTTGTCCAGGATGTGTGGGGTCTGCGGAGATGTTGGAAGCCCTGGATAAAGAGCAGGACATCTCCAATCACCCTTTCTGCAGACGTGAGTGTATGTTGGAGTCCGGACCAGTCCTGTTTTAGTGGATGAGCCCACAGTGATGCACGAACACAGGGCAGACTGCATGATGGCAGTGTAGATGAGCCGCAGCGCTCGTGGAGAGCTGCTGCAGGAAGTCCGGTCTCTGCCGGGTCTTCTTCTGAACAGTGTCTACAGGACTGTCTCAGAAAATTAGAATATTGTGATAAAGTTCTTTATTTTCTGTAATGCAATTAAAAAACATGAAATGTCATACATTCTGGATTCATTACAAATCAACTGAAATATCACAAGCCTTTTATTGTTTTAATATCGCTGATTATGGCTTACAGCTTAAGAAACCCAAATATCCTATCTCAAAATATTAGAATATCGTGAAAAAGTATACTAGTAGGTTATTCAACTAATCACTTGAATCGTCTAATTAACTCGAAACACTGCAGGGTTTCCTGAGCTTTGAAAAACACTCAGCTTGGTTCAGTAAACTAAATAACAGTATGGTAGTGGTTAAGAGACGACAGTAACTGGTGTACTGACCATGGCATTACTGTCCTTGATTGGCCTGCCAATTCCCCTGACCTGAACCCCATAGAGAATTTGTGGGGTATTGTGAAGAAGAAGCTGAAAGACACCAGAGCCAACAATGCAAATGAGCTAAAGGCCGCTATTGAAGCATCCTGGGCATCCATAACACCTCAGCAATGCCACAGGCTGATTGCCTCCATGCCACGCCGCATTGATGCAGTAATCTGTGCAAAAGGATTCCCAACCAAGTACTGAGTGCATTAATGGACATTTTCAAATGTTTGATTTTGTTTTGCTGTTAAAATTTATTTTTTTACTTGGTCTGAGGAAATATTCTAATATTTTGAGATAGGATTTTTGAGTTTTCTTCAGCTGTATGCCATAATCAGCGATATTAAAACAATAAAAGGCTTGCGATATTTCAGTTTGTAATGAATCCAGAATGTATGACATTTCATGTTTTTTAATTGCATTACAGAAAATAAAGAACTTTATCACAATATTCTAATTATCTGAGACAGTCCTGTACGCGTGAAGACCAGCTCAGGTCCCGAGAAAGACAGGTTGGTTCCTAGGAACCGGAAGTGACCCACCACAGACACAATGTTGCTGATGGTGGTGTTGGGGGGGATTGTTGTCTGGAAGTCCCCCATCATCTACGCAGTCTTGAGCAGTTTGAGCTCCAGGTGGTTCTGACAGCCACTTCCTGCCTAGCTGCGGACTCGTCGCTGTCCTGAATCAGACCAATGACAGTGGCGGCGTCCCCAAACTTCAGGGGTTACACAGACAGATCCGCTGAGGGGCAGTCAGTAGTGACCCCCCCTCCCCGAGCGACAAAAGATGCTCCGCAGCCTCACCTGTTGCTGCTGGTCAGTGAGGAAGCTGCTGATCCGGCTGGTACCGTAGGATGCAAGATGGATCAAACTGCTGAAGATCAGCCTCTGCTTCCTAAAGCCCAACTTTTTTTTTTCACATGAACTCGTTGCCTTGAAAAAGGGATGGTTGTTTTTTGCGTAATGATAGATTGCCTATCAGTACTCTTGAAAGTCATTGAAAACAGAGTTTCCTGGAAGTACATGGGGCATCACCTTGTCAGCAGCACCGTTCCTGACATTGCCGTTTCATTTGTTTCTAAAGGTTCCTGCCTCTCCCTTCCTGTCCACTGGAGCTTTTTAGATCACAGACTTTTCTTCATGTGCCCTCCCGTCTTTTCCTTTGGTGTTTACCGGCGCTTTTAAAGAAATTAGTTTTGGTTTGTAGAGTGATGGACCACAAAAGCACCACCTGCTGCTTTTCATTTTGTTTTACATCACCATTGCTATCCTTCCCCTAATTAAATGTTTAAAGCTTGCTTTTGTCAACCTATGATTTACTTTTTAATTGTGCATGGAATAGGTGATTATTATTTGTAAGAAATATTTATAAAACCATTTATTATTTGCCTTCTACTTCAGTCACACTACTTAATGTTAATCTATCACATAAAGCCCTCCGAACATACATTATTCTTTGTGGTTATGTGACAAAATGCGGAAAGTTCAGAGTTGGGGTATAAATATTGTTGCAAGGTACTGTTATTGTGAAGATGAAATGTACTGCTTGTATTATCCTAATGCAATTACTTTAGTTTGACAGACTAAGGAAGACGGAAAAAACTGAGCTGAAAGATTAAGATGTTTTTATTTTATTTTGTATTGTCATACGATATCGGTATCTTATTGCTTCCTCCTTTTTGATATCTGCTAAAGACAGCCTGTCTTAGCTTGTGGTGTATCTGTTATTAAAGTCGCTGTACTTTAGAGCTCACCCGGAAATCTAACCTCACATCAGATATCATAAGATCGCTTTTAATGTCGGACATTAATGTAAGTAAAAGTGGAAGGAATTAATTCACGTTTCACCATTTCCCGTGATAATTCAGTGATATGAGTGATAAATGTCTTCATAATAACAATTTTATTTTACCGTGCAGAGTTGATTTTAAAAGCCAAAGCAGCAGCGTTAAAAAATCTATTAGAAAATATTGGTTCAAAAAGTGGAAAAGGTCTAAAGAAAAAGCTTTATATAATTTATATTATGTTGTATTTTCATATCCTGTTTCATGCCATATAAACCAGTGTTGCATCAATCAGGAAACCATCGGGTTGCATTGGAACACTAATTCTTTAAACGTCATTTAAAGAAATCATTACTGAATTGCGCATGAGTTGTGGCGTCCCAGCTGATCGGAGGCCGAATGGAAAAGTTGATCTTGTCAGACTCTCCCATTTCTAACCTTTTTTAATAATTTTGCCGCATCAGGGAAAATGAAAGAAGCCTTTGTGTCACCAGCGGGTGTGAAAAGGCAACCAAGTGTTTCAAGTCACACAGCTACTGTGGCATCCTGTGGCCTCTGGGGGCCACATGTTTATCTCCTGCCCTCCTAATGTCACCCTAACCCTGCAAAGTTTACAGGCTGCTTATTTGAATTGATCAAAAACAAAAGCGAGGTCAAAGAAAAGGAAATGGCGATCGGCATCAGATGACGTGCGGTAAATATCGGCCCTCTGGGTACATGGATGATGCACAGCAGCTAAGACGCTCTGCCTCTTCACACCACACCTACTGCTGATGCAAATGGGGTTTTTCCCTTTCCCTTAATGCAGTCTAATGAGTAAAACATGAAAAAAAAAAAAAAGGGATCCGACCAGATGATTGGTTTCCATTCAGTCCCAGAGCGGTTAGGAAACTGCACCACATTGCTTTTTTTTTGTTGTTTTTTAACCATAATACTTTAATTATTTTTTTATAAAGCTGATTGTTTCTTGAAATTTTCCACCTGGAACAGGAAACTAACATACCAGTTATTATAATAATCTAATTTCCTCTTATTTTTATACTTAAAAGTAATTTATCTTATTGTCGTTTGCTGCCTGCATTTAATGTTATTATTATTCCTAAAGGTCTGAAATGGTTTTGAACTATTTATTTTCATCAGTCATCTGCTCAGTATCTGCTTCGTTTAGCAGCAGCAAGCCCATTTTACTTTTGTTAATGTCCTGGGATAAAAATGGTATAATATTTGCCACAAGATTAGTTTTCTAGGTGAGCTTCAAATTGCACTAATTTCATGATGATAATATCAAAGGGAGGATGTTGAAGAAGTATTAAAGGTATATAGCCATGTAATATGCTTATATAAAAGAAGGGCAAAAACCATTTGATCAAGATAAAATATGGTTATATACACCAAGCCTCCATCTTGATAGTCCTTTTTGAGCCAAAAGATAATTTGCTCTTGGGCACGATTAGCAAGTATAAACAGACGTGGCGGCATTTAGCGACGGTATCGCAGAACTATCATAACGCCGGTTTGCTTAATTAATAAATCACTTGTAAATAATGCCGGACCGAGTCTGAGCCTCTGCAATGCCTCGCAGTAAAGCTGCAGCTCGGCGTGATCAAAGACCAACCATTGTTAATTAAATAAACCGATCTAACAGCAACTTTAAGAGAGCATCATATCAGAACCCATGAACTGAACTGTTTCTTTTTCTTTGTGGAAGGAGATACATTATTGCACAAATGCACCATTTTATCTTCACGTTTACTGTGTCCACCAAGCTTATCCCTAACCCTGGAACTTTTCCATTTCTTTTCGTAACACCACTAACTTTACTGGAATTAATGGAATAGACCAACATAAAGTTGTACATGATCATTAACAGGAAGCAAAGGGATATGTTGTTTTTTTTTTGTTGTTTTTTTCCACATTTTGTCTAAACACAGTTATCTGAAAGCGCATTAGTTCTCCATTTGGTTCACTCGCTGCTCTAGGCCAGATTAGTAGAGTGCACGGCTAACCGTGATGCTAGCTGAGCTGTGGATCTCTGCAGCTCCTCCAGAGTTAACATGGCTGCGCCTTTTTTGTCTTGGCGTGGAGTTGTGCCACCGTCATCGTTTCACATTGAATTAAATGGTCCTCTGTGAGATGTTCAAAGCTTAGGATACTGTTCTATTACCTAACCCCGCTGGCCTGTCCGATGTCTGCATAATGTTGTTCATTTAGTAATGTTGTGCTAGTGAGGATGCGTGACGCCATGTTTTCATTGATTGTTAAAGATATAGAAAAAAACAAATGTCACAACGATTCCTAACTTTGTGTTAGTCCATCACATAAAATCCCAATGAAATCCTTAGAGGTTCATGGTATAACGTGACAAAGTGTGAAAGACCTCAGAGTGTCTGGAAATAGTTAGGAGACGCGTTTCTCTTCCTGTAGTTTTAAATCGATCTGATCTGTTCCTGTGTGTCTACCACATACAGCTCGGTTTAAAGCTGACGGTCGGAGAAAGTTATGCGTCAGCTACCCCAGCCCCTTTATTTTACATTTTACATTAGCAGGAGAGATAAGAGTGACTGTGTGGTTAACAGGCGGTGAAGTACCTTATAACCATTTCACGGTGTGAAAACCAAAACAGAAAACTAAAAATAATTAATAACATTAAAGCATTGAATCAAAATGATTTGATGGGACTTTAGTTTCCTGCGACTGGTGGTGCATGAAGACTGCCCTTGCAGGCGACCACAGAGCGTTTTTTTTATGGTTGCCAGAAACAGCTCAGCATTGAGGAAACAGAACTAGTGGACTGACAAACAGCTCATCATTCTGCTTTCCTTCTTTGCCTAAAGCTGGTGCCAGACTCAGTTCGGGGAAGTGGGTCCAGGCGGGGGTTGGGTTACCCAGATCATCTCCACTGCCATTGAACAGCAAACTTAATCATAGAAACTATAGATTATAGATATATTTGCTGTAACCTTTGCTGTGAAACAGGACTGAGCTATTTTAAAACAAGACCTAGAATATATACTTCCTTGCCAGAACTCTTGGATTTCGAAAAAGTTTGCCAACATTTGCAAAAACGACACGCTCTGTTCTATAGGTTAAATGCTCAAAATAGCATACAGCAATTTTTCTTTCTGTTATCACGTGAATGTCTCGCTCTCCCTTGAAGCCTGAATCGACCAGAGACATCCCGAGGAAATGCATCTTCCAACCGATACTTAAAATAGCTCGTTTCGAGTACTCTTCCTTCAGTAACAGCGTCCTCACTGTGGAGGGCTGCTGTTACTGCAGCCTGTGTGAGGCGCATTCACTGGTTCTGGCTTTCCAAATGGGAAACGGAATCAACTATACCCGTCAGAGCGTGGCGTTTGGACCCTGAAGTTCGTAATCACGTTGACTCGAGTATCAACCAACACAGTCAAAGACCCACGTCTATGCTCCTTCACTGCCACATGAGTCTGGCCCAATTCAGACTAAATGCAGCTCTAAACTCTGCTAACAGCTGGTTTTTGAGCACAAAGCACCTTTATTTTATCTACTTTTGTGACCTTCTTTCTACGGTGTTTGGAGAGGCCATACCAACAGTATGGGAAGTGTTTTGTATTCTGCCATGGCGCTGACTCTGAGGTCTGTCTGAAGAACTCAGCCTTTCATTTCCTCTTTGTGTACATTTTAGTCAGCAAAGTTTTGTGTCTGCATGCATGACCGTCTATTTGATAATCAGAGGAAATGGTGTTAACTTCCTTGGATCTGATTCTGCATGAAACCTAACTATAGTGGGCACTTTGCTTGTGTTTCATAGTCCCGCCAACGCTCCCCGTGAAATTACTTTGTAACATTTTTTAAATCCCTAACTCACTGCAGCAACGTGACGCAGTAGGTTTGTAAATCTATTTTTAGTCATTAACAAGAGATCTTCCAGCCAGCAGTTAAACTACACAGGGGGAAAAAAACCCTGTGTGCCAGAAACATTGAATTGTTTTCTATTTTTACAGTCGGGGTTGTGGTTTTCAGGATAACTGCAACACGTCTTAACGTGTCAGGACACTGCGTGTTTCTGAAACAAGGATGTTTCTGTCGAAGCATTCCTCACCAGGTTTAAGTGAGGAGGTTTTAATTCTGTTGTGTTTTCCTATTGTAACTTTTATATATATATATATATATATATATATATATATATATATATATATATATATATATATATATATATATATATATATATATATATATATATAATGTTTTTATTAATATGGTTTCCAGGAATGGAAAAACTAATGTTCAGTTTCTCAGAAAAAAAAGACCTATCACACAATGCTGGTGTATATATGTGTGTGTGTGTATATATATATTAGGGCTGGGCAATGATTAAAATATTTAATCGCGATTAATCGCCCTGATTAATCGCGATTAATCGCGATTAATCGCATTGTATTTACAAACTCCAAGAATGAATTCAAAAGTAGTGTAAAGAGCACTTTTATTTTAATGTTCTGCTGCCATATGAACAAAAGTGTTGTAACATTTGTAGCACTTATCAGTAACACATATTTAGTGTAAAGCTCAACTTAAACATGTAAAACAAAAAATAGCAATAATAATAAATTAAAGCTTATTGCCACTGACAGGGAATTATTTATGGGGGAAAAATCTACCAAAAACAGGCAATTTCTGAGGTAACAGCAGGGAGCAGCATTACCATTTTATGTTTAATACCAAAGTTTAACTTGGCAGTGGTTACAACTAACTTGTTTCTGTCATATTCGTTGCTGGAAGAACTTTAAACTGAAATGCTTGCTAACTCGATATGCTTGCGTTGCTTGCGTTTATTTGACGTTGACACGCGGTTTTTTTGTTGTTGTGCATATAGTGAATGGCAGGGGAAAACAGGCAAAAGCACATGGATACTTTGAAACGAGAAGCGACTTCACCAACGGCGTCTAAGCAGACCCTCCCCGCTCCGCACAAAACTTGTTCCGGCCGTCAACTAACCGCCTCGCCTAAGCGGGAAACACCGCCTTCCGCATGTCGGCTTTGTTTTTTTCCGGCCAGCACCTTTCTTCTTCTTTGAATCCGAGGCTTGGCTGACAGCGAGGTTATTGGCGCATTATCGCCACCTACTGTTCTGATTCAAACCCCTACACCGCAGCAACAGACCTTCACAAAAGAAAAGCATGTGAGCAACATGCGTTAACGCGCGTTAAAGAAAATATCGCCGTTAATAGTCTAATGAGTTAACGCGAAATTAACGCGTTAACTTGCCCAGCCCTAATATATATATATATATATATATATATATATATATATATATATATATATATATATATATATATATATATATATATATATATATATATATATATAGTGCTTTATCCTTCAGGTTATACGCATTTAAACTGTACAAACATTACACGCGACTGTAGTTTTGAGTCGTATCTAAATGGGCTGAATAGATCGTGAACAGTTCTTCTCTGCATCTCTTTGCTATAACTTTGTCCCCTTGGTATTCTGCTCCCGTATCTTTTTTTAGTCTTTTTCTCTTTGGATGATCCAGATCCAGTTGGGTTTCTACAATTTGTCTGTTGCATGAAACTGTCAAATTGTGGCCCAGGAGCAGGACGATCTACATGAATATAGATATCGGACGTTGGCTTAGTGACTAGATTACTTTACTGACATTGTTGCTTAATATTTTCTATACCCGCTTATCTGTGCGGGGGTGCTGGTTCCTATCTCCAGCAGTCATTGGGCGAAAGGCAGGGTACACCCTGGAGTGATCGGCAGTCCATCACAGGGCAACACAGAGACACACACACGCAGGACAAACGACCATCCAGACACACTCACACATAATGTCAGTTTCAAAAGGCCAATCAACCCGACGGTCATGTTTTTGCTGGAGTACCCGGAGAGAACCCACGCATGCACTGGGAGAACATGCAAGCTCCCTGCAGAAAGACGCCAGGTCAGGGTCAGAACACTGGACCTTCTTGCTCCAAGGCAACAGTGACTCACTGAGCAGACCTTTACTGAGACTCAGATGTAGTTATGAGTAAATGTGCACAGCTGTAGCAATCAGTAGGTAGATATTTTGTATATTGTGAGATAATCATCTTTGCCATTTGACTTGGTGTAATATCACACATTTAAAGAACTGTTGTGAGGAGATTTCCGGAGACGATGCTAATTTAGGTACAACTTGCATTAATACTCAACATGCTTAAGGGGGGGTTTGGATGGATTTTCTGAGTGTTTCATCTAGATCTTGAAGGAGAGTTGTGAGGTCATCAAAGTCGTGACGAAGCAAAGCAGCCCCAGACCATCACCCCACCACCACTATGTTATCTTATGTTATTATTATCTCTCTAAAATGTTGTTAGCTTTAAGATAGTTTTAAAGGCAGGTGTCTTTTGGGAGCATTGAGATGTTTTTTATGACCAATGAGAGACTTGGGGCATTCGTGGTCTTTTTGAGCAGCAGTGGTTTTTGGCCTGTAGGCCCAACATTATCTCTCTCTCTCTCTTTCTCTCTTTCTCTCTTTCTCTCTCTCTCTCTCTCTCTCTCTCTCTCTCACACACACACACACAGTTATTGTATTATGAGTGCTAACTTTAATGGAGGCCTTTAGCTGTTGCTCCTGGTTCATTTGTGTCCTCCTAGATGAGTCGTTGATTCACTCTTGGAGTAATTTTGCTATGCCGGCCTCCCCTCAGGTGGTTTGCCAAAGTAACCATAGTAACCCTTTCCACACTAACGCATGTCAATGACTTTCTTCAGATTACGACATCATGCGTGATTTCCAAATTCTTCTAGCCTATTTCAGGTTGTCTGAGAGATTAAGGGATTTCTTGACTCCACTGGTAATCAAGCACCTGTGTGGGTATTAAAATTGTGAACTCGGGCTTGCTAAAAAAAAAAAAAAAATGCGTTTCATCAAAGTAATTTCCAGATTTAAAAAGGAGGAAGAACTATTTTTGTCACGCAAGGGCTGGTTGTGTTTCCCTTTAATAAATGAAATTCTCGTTTAAAAACCGGATTTGATCCTCAGAAACATTTGACAAGATGAGTCAGTAAAACCAAAAACAAGAGATATATATGGATGGGGGATGATTGATTGTCTGAGCAGTGAAGACGGGGGGACCTCTGTGTATTTGAGCGGGGGGTGAAGAGGGTGGATACCAGAGGTAGGATAATCACAGCCAATGCCACAAACCTATTGTTGACAGCACCAGCGCACAGTAAACTCACACAGTAAGGTGTCCATCCCATAATAAACCTTCCTCTCTCTCTCTGTCTGTCTGTCAATGTTAACCCTGCAGCTACAGAAACAATAGAATTTAGTCCGCAGGGCTGCAGAGGATCTCATCAGCTGCAGGAAGACACACACAGACCCCACTGTACGCAGCTGTGACGCCTGCGTGTGGATTCGCTGCCAGGGGACCTCCAGGGCATTGTGCTGTTGAATGCAATGCCAATGTTTATCTTGTTTACAGTGTTACTCTGAGCTCATACATGGAAGTACTGTTGGCAGCAGGCTGACTCAAAGCTGCTATGTGTACAAAAAAAAAAAAAAAGTCAGCTCAACAAAGGAACTTCTGGTCTAAGTTCCACATTGTGCCCCTCTGACCTCGGTTTAAAGCCGTACTGTTATGCTGCGTTCGGTGTTCCTCGGAACTCCAAACTAGCAGATCGCAGATAACGTCACCTCCGCTCGTTTGCGTTCCAATAGGAAAAAACATAGGACGCTCGCACAAAAGCCATTGTTAAACGTACAAATACAACTAACCTGAGCCTCAGAATGCCTTTTGAAGTCACGTGTTATTGCTAAATGTTTGTCATTTTAAGGTCAGGCTGAACCGTTCAATTCAATTTCAATTCAATTCAATTTTATTTATATAGCGCCAATTCATGAAACATGTCATCTCGAGGCACCTTACAAAGTCAAAATCAATCAGATTATACAGATTGGTCAAAAATTTCCTATATAAGGGAAACCAGTAGATTGCTTCAAAGTCCCGACAAGCAGCATTCACTCCTGGAGAAGCGTAGAGCCACAGGGAGAGTCAGTCTGCATTGTACATGGCTTTGCTGCAATCCCTCATACTGAGCAAGCATGAAGCGACAGTGGAAAGAAAAACCACCCATTAGCGGGAAGGAAAAACCTCCAGCAGAACCGGGCTCAGTATGAACGGTCATCTGCCTCGACCGACTGGGGTTACAGAAGACAGAGCAGAGACACAACAAGACAGACAAAAAAGCACAGAAGCACACATTGATCTAGTAATCTGTTCTATATTAGATGGTAGTAGCGGGTGAGCCGTCTTCTCTGGATGATGTCACAGTTAACAGAACGTCACACCAGGTGCACTTACTATTAAGAAAAAAGAGAGAGAGCAAAAAGTTAAAAGCTGAAATGACGACAGTCATTTCAATGTAATACAATGCAAAACTGGAGAACAGTAGAAATCAGTAGAGTGAGAAAATTAGACCCTGATGTCCTCCAGCAGCCTAGGCCTATCATAGCACAACTATAGAGATAGCTCAGGGTAACATGAGCCACTCTAACTATAAGCTTTGTCAAAAAGGAAAGTTTTAAGATTAGTCTTAAAAGTAGACAGGGTGTCTGCCTCATGGACCAAAACTGGGAGTTGGTTCCACAGGAGAGGAGCCTGATAGCTAAAGGATCTGCCTCCCATTCTACTTTTAGAGACTCTAGGAACCACCAGCAGACCTGCAGTCTGAGAGCGAAGTGCTCTGTTAGGAACATACGGGGTAATCAGAGCTCTGATATATGATGGAGCTTGATTATTAAGGGCTTAATACGTTAGAAGAAGAATTTTAAATTCTATTCTTGATTTGGTCAACTGAATATGAAATGCTAAACACCCAATAGGCGGCGATTCTTCATTGCTCGTTTACTCACTATGGCTGCTGTTGTTCAAACGGTGACAATAATGCCGCTGCATTGGTATTTTGAGCATGTAAACGACAGTGAAAATTCGTACCGGGTACCGCTCACTGATAAATGTTACACAAATGATGGAAAACTGCTGAAAACAGTCGGTTACGAAGTCTTGTTCAACTTTTGCCGTGAGTAGCAGCCATCATGAATGCGGGAGTCAAGTGTGATCCTGTTGCTTGTTACGAGTTTCCGACGCGTAATTCTGACTTCAGGGGCCGTTCCAGTTAAAACAGGTGCTGAACAGCTTTAAAAATATAACAGCAGTCATTAAAGGAACGGCTTAAAGGTTGACGAGAAAATGTTACGCTTATTCAAAGATTTTAAATGTTGCCGATTTGATCTATCTAAAAATCGTCAATGTGTTAATAGCCCCCTTAATTTGTTGCTGTGTTTTTTTTGTGGGTCACTCTTATGGGATATGGGTCACTCTTATTTAGACGTGCTTGTGAAAGTGACTTTTTTTTTTGCACACACAATAGAAACTGAGAAAGCTAATAATGTCTTCAAAGCCCTCAGAGTCACAGTTTTCTAACAAATGACTGCAATTTGTTAGAAAATCATCGGATACTTTCTGGTTCCCTTTGAGGTCTGACCTGCTGATTCAGATTTTTGCCGTGCGCTTCAGCAGATAGAAAACCAGTCTGCTCCTCGCAGTTTAATTGAAAATGACCGTAAAAGAACCAAAAGTCTTTTGATAGAAGTGTTGGTTTTAAAATCTGACAGAAAACAATGTCCTTTCAAGATTGCCCACATTTTAAAGCTACAGCGGAATTTGAAGGGAGAAGAAAAGTAGGACTTTTTCCCATTTTATGCCTGTAATGAGCAGGAAAAGACTGTTTATTCAGTCATTAATCTGCTAGTCGCTGGTCAGAGCCAATCAAGGAGATTTGGCTATTTTTGATGCCTGGATGACTGATTTGACCATAACTGACATGGTGTCATATCAGCTTATGCTTCGACCTTTGCACTAAACAGGTATTGATTATCAAACGGAGCAGCAGCTGATAAAAGCATCTGAAAACAGCAAGTTTGAACAGTTAAGTATCAGCGGGACATATTTTCTGAGAGTGTAATTGCACTATTGTGCACAGAAAATGCTATTCTGCCAGTCAAAACCTACCTTCATATTCAGAAGGTTACATGCTTTAAGTTAACGATGCCTTCACAGCAAAAACGGATCTAAAAACAAGTAAAATGTTCTTAAAGCTAGTCTATTTGTCCTTGATTTGAGCCAGTAAATAAAATTATCTGCCAATGGAATGAGTATCTTTACCCCTAAAATAAGATAATTAGACATCCTGCACTTGAAATAAGATGATGGAGATGAATTGTTCCTATTTTAAGTGGAAAAATCTTATTCCATTGGCCTATAGCCTTATTTACCTGCTCAAATCAAGGAAAAATGCACTAATTTCAAGAAAATTTTACTTATTTTTAGTTCTGTTTTTGCAGTGGCAAGCTACTCGGGGAGAGCACATGACAACGCCATAAGCCTAAGCCTCTGATACACTTCAGTCTTAAACATTTGTGTAAATCTGTGAAGTCGCGGTTTTTAATCCACTCAGGTACTCAGATCTCATACCGGCCCTTTCCCAGAAGAAACAATCCCTGTTTCATCCAAGTCCCAGCTTTAGGTCCTGCCATACGACAAAACAGCAAAACGGCTCCGGCGTCGGATCTGAATAAAATCTTTCCTTTCGTTTCCGCCTCATATACACAGTTGAGGTTAAACAGGGACAACGCGGACATGGATTTAAAAGCACCGCAAAAGCGCTTTGCATAGGGTGCCGTGCTGAGGCCGGAAATTGTGGAAACACAGCTCGTATTTTGCGCCGACCTACGAAAAGCACAGTGTTTGCTCGCAAATTGGACATCTGTGACCGGTCGACTGAACACACCCGAGCCGCAGCCCTGTGAATCATTACTCTCCAGCTCGGGGCTGCAGGCACCGTTGTAAATATCAGAGCATTGATCTGTGATTGGTTGTGGGCAGGGGTGGTGGGAACAAAACAAAAAAAAGAGATGAGACTCTCTTTCAGTCAGACACGCAGGGATTCAGAACATTTTTATTTCTTTTCCCCTGTTTCTTGGACAGTGCAACAAATAAACAGGGGTTCTTTTTTTACTGTCCCATGCTACAGTAAGGATGAAGCAGGCAGTCATAACTGTGATGGACAGCGACAGGTTGAACCCCCCGACAAGCACACACAAAACCTCATGCACACACAAGCCCGCCGACTGAGGTCAAGCACGTGTGTTTTTTTTTTTTTTTTTTTATGTTCTCCGAATGTCCCCTTGCTTCATTTCTTCCTTGTCCTGTTTGTCCCTTCCTCCGTTTAATCCTCTCTGCGTCTCCGTCTGTCCCTGCAGGTTTCAGAAGCACGTCCACACCTACAGGATCCTGCCCGATGATGAGGGCTTTCTGGCCGTGCAGGTACAGGAGTGACGCACACGCTCCTTTCTGGTGCTTTGGCAACAGCTGGCAGGCAGAGAGATGCTTATGTTGGCCCTAAGCTGTCGCTTACACAAATACGGACACACACACACACACACACACACGCTCAGCGACAGCAGCCGCGTTGTGCCTTGTGGTCGACAGCTGCACACACCCGCCCTCGCTTACAGACGGACACGCACGCGACAGCCTGGTGCTTCAGATCATGACGGATCGCTTTCTTTCCCCCTCTTATTTTTCCTCTGAAGGCCTGCTTATGGAGAAAATTGTCCCGTCTTTGCCCTCCCCAGCATCCAGCTCTTCTCTCCCGAGTGTTTATCAGAGCGGCTCTTCCTGGATCGGGTTATATTTAGCTCGCTGCGCTGCGTTTGCTTACACAACTTTAAATATGGAACAATAGGGGCCAGCAGAGGTTTCGGCAGCCCGACCCACCTGTAGCCAAGCAGTTTGGATGTTTTTCATGGAGATATTTCCCCACGCAGGAAATGACTTGTCTGTGTGTTGGTCCTCCCCCTTTCTCTCCCTCTCAGACGTCCCAGGGCGTTCAGCCCAAGCGGTTTAAGACGCTGCCGGAGCTGGTGTCTCTGTACCTGCAGCCCAACCAGGGCCTGGTCACGACCCTGCTGTACGCTGTGGAAAGGGAGGAGACGGCGCTCACTGATGACAGGGACTATTCAGGTAGCCAGAACACCAGTAACACCTGCTCTCACCACAGCGCCGTACGAATTTATTCACTTTTACCCATTTAGTTATGTTACAACCAGGAATATTGGTGTGCGTTATTTGGGATTTCATTTTGCAGACCAGCACAAAGTTAGACTTAGACAACTTTATTTGTCATTCTGTGTGCACAGAACGAAATTTCGTTTTGCATACAGCTTGAAAATGTTAGTGAATTGCAGTAGATTTCAGAATAAAGTAAATTACAGGATAAAATGATGATACTCGGCCAAATGATACAGTTGTGTATCATTTTGAAATTTTCAACATTTACATTTTTTTTTTTTTTTACAAATAAAAATAATGTGGCATGCATCTGTATTTAGCACCTTTTGAGTCTGATACCCCCTGCATGAAATTCAGCACCATCGGTTGCCTTCAGATGTCACGTAATTAGGAGGCTGAACAAGAGGAGATGGGTTTATGCGGCCAAAGCAGCCAGAAGGGGTCGAGGTAGCTCTTGAGGAGGCGCAGAGATCCACCGCTCAGGTGGGACAGTCTGCCAACAGGCCACCTGTGATTAGTTCGCCCTCAAAATGTGGCGCTCTATGGGAGACTTCCAAAAAGAAAGCGGTAAGAGGTCCTGCACGCAGTTTGCCACACGTCGTGTGAGAGACGCGCACGACAAGGGAAAAAATTAAGGTGCCGTGGTCAGATGAGAGGAAAGCGGATCTATTTGTGGGACATGGTGTACGCCGTGTGGAGAAAAAAATAACTAATAACGTTATGCTGTTAGGGGGAGTGGTGGCCTAGTGGTTAGAGCACAGAGCTTCGGTCCCAGAGGTCCTGAGTTCAACTCCCACAAGCTGCCATTCTGGGTCCCTGAGCA
The DNA here is from genome assembly GCF_011125445.2 of Fundulus heteroclitus. Lineage (NCBI taxonomy): Eukaryota > Metazoa > Chordata > Actinopteri > Cyprinodontiformes > Fundulidae > Fundulus > Fundulus heteroclitus. The sequence goes on along the minus strand of NC_046378.1, from coordinate 15,063,699 downwards.
AGACCCTTAACCCCCAATTGCTCCCCAGGCGCCGCACAGTGGTAGCCCACTGCTCCCCAAGGGGATGGGTTAAGATGCAGAAGTGAATTTCTCCATTGTGAGATCAATAAAGTTTTATTATTATTATTATTATTATTATTATTATTATTATTATTATTATTATTATTATTATTATTATTATTTTGTTATAACTAATAACATTATGGTGTTATAAGTAATGTGGGGGCAGCACCACAAGCTCCTCAGAGCTGATGGGAAGATGATTAGAGCTACATGTAAGGCAATATTTGCCGGAAACCTGCTAGAAACAGACTTTGGACCGGATTGATTCTTTTCCTTCCAGCAGGATAACAACCCTAAACACATCGCCCGAGCTGCTAAAGAAAGGTTTTAAGTTGGGTCGTCCAACTCCGGCTCTAAAGGGTTGGTGTCCTGCCTGTTTTATTCGCGTTCATGCTGCAACACGGCTGGATTACCACGTCAGCACGTCATCAAGCTCTGCAGGAGCCTACTGAAGAGACGTTTGTCCGATTCAGGTGTGGTGAACCGGAGAAACATCTAAGGAAAGCTTTCCTCAGGACTAGATATTGATATGTTAGAGTGGCCTAGTCAAAGTCTTGACCTAAATGCAGTAGAGAATATGTTTTAAGACGTGAGAATTGGGCGTCTTGATCCAGTCTGAGGTTCAGGTATTCCTGAAGGCGGATGGTTGCACCGGTGTTTTATTTGACAACATTACAATAAAGTTGCCTAGATACAAATGCAGCCCACACTTTTCTGATTTTTATTTGTTCAATTTTGTTTATTGTGTAACAGCTTCCTTTGTCGTCGCAATGACTCGCCAGCTTGTACTTGTCTATCACATAAAATCCCAATGAAATGCAACCGAGTTTAGTGTACCTAACAAAATGTGAAGCAGATTGAAGATTAAGACTCGTTCCTGTGTTTCCTGTCAAATTAACGCTGATTTTTCTGTAACTCGCAGACGGAGAGGATGAGAAGCCGCCCCTCCCCCCTCGCTCTGCCTCCACCTCCACTCCCCCCGGACCTGAAACGCCTACAGAAAGGTACAAAGTCTGTCCGGGACCACTCGGTTGTTACCCTGCTGACAGTAACGACAGACGCGGCCACGTTTCCAATGCACCCAGGGGAAACGCGTTGCCTCAGCTCAACACTTGACGCGTTGCTTGACAATAAGCCCAGGTCACAGGAACAGAATGTCGCTTTATATGTTTCCCCTCACATACTGGCGCTGCAGAAAATAGTTTTAGATCAAATATAGCGAGTGCTGTCTCAGATTCAGTTTCACGATCAGACGCCGACTCATCCTCTCACCCTCCGCTCTGCGACATGTGTCCCCCCCCCCCCCCATCTGTCTTTGTAGAGAAGGTAAACCGCATCCTGCTGGAAGCCACACTCCTCACAGAGGATGCAGGGCTTTGATGAAGTGTTAGCGGTTCTGTGACGGAGCGCTTCAGACCTGTTTATGCTTCACCAAGCAACAGGCGCGCGAGTTTTCTGCTCGCCGTTTTCTGATCTTTGTTCAAACGCTGGCAAGGTGGCGAGTTTCTCACCGCAGGCCTCATTTTGTCACGGAAAGAAGCGTAAATTTGCCCGTTAAAATTAGCTGTTTCTACTTATGACTCATGATCTTTTTTTTTTGTGTGTGTGTGTGTTTTATGAATCACTGGTGGGAAAGTTTAGAGGAAGGACACAATTTATTTTTAATATCTGCTATTATTAAAAATCAATCCGTTTTCTCACTCGTTGGTTTAAGGAATTTGAGTACCTTTATGAACAAGAAAATAATATTTTTCTGAAGTGTTATTACCAGCAACAAATAAGCGGTACAGATGTGGCATGTACCGCTTATATGTACAAAGAATCAAATTGTTTATTGAACCACAAGAAAATTTTCTTAAGTTATTATTATTATTATTATTATTATTTATTTATTTATTTATTTATTTATTTATTTTTTTTGGGTGGGGGGGTTGTGACACGGAGTCGAATCTGGGTCAGCCACTTCGAGGACTATAGCCTAAGCGTGCTTCTCCAGCGCCACCAGCGTGCCCCTGAAGTTATTTGCTGCCCAGGTTGCAGAAAAATAGTCGTCTGAGACATTGTGAAGCTGTTATCTTCTCTTTTTTTGTTTTACTGTGTCTGAGTTTCATTGCAAGAACAAATTGGTTTAGAGGAATATCCTGTCAAAATGCTGTACACACACACACACACACACACACACACACACACACACACACACACAAGACACGTAGCAAACACAGCAAGTGTGAATACATTACAACAAAGTAGAGTACAGAGTAAAAACAAAATGCATACATTTGCTTTTGCTTTAACCTTTCAATCTACTTCAGACTAATTTGTCTTGAACGGGTTTGTTTTAGCACTCCGGCAGCCAACGGCCTGAGCACCATCTCCCACGAGTACCTGAAGGGCAGCTACGCCCTGGACCTGGAGGCCGTCAAACAGGGAGCGTCCTCCCTGCCTCATCTCAACAAGACGCTGGTGGCCTCCTGTAAACGTCTCAACGGGTGAGCCGCAGAGACGCGCAGATGCATGACCTGTTACCCGAACAGAGGCGGCTTTTATGTCTCTGAATGTAACGATCCTGCAGAGCTGCCAGCTTCCTCGTTTTAGTCTCAGCGGCACGTGATGCACTTTGAAACGTTGTGAAAATAGACAAGTAAATCACATGCTTGTTCATCATCAGTTCATTCTGCAGCTTTAGAGTTTTTGAAAAGAGGCTCCTATAAACAGAAAAATCTGAATAAAGTAAATGAAAGGGCTGAAAGTCTGAAAACAAGCAGATATCTGTATTGTTTTTTTCTCCTCCAGGGAGGTGGATAAGGTTCTGTCTGGTCTGGAGATCCTCTCTAAAGTGTTTGATCAGCAGAGTGCTTTCATGGTCTCTAAGATGATCCAACAGGTATGCAGCCTTGTCTTCATGTATGTGTTATTGTTGCCATGATTTTGTTGTTTAATGTGAATCAAAGCAGGCCTCTGTGTTGACTTGCCCATATTTCAGATTGTCAGCCTGCTGAAATTCCCACTTTTGAGCTGACTCGAACCATTCATCAAATTTTTTTAAATATGAAATGGTGCTTCAAAAGCTTTATGATGCCGTATATTATGTTATTTATTCCGTTTTTAAAGGTGCATAGCTCACTCTGGTTGCATACAAAGATTTTGTAAAAAAAAATTACCATGTCTTCCTGGTGGTTTTAGTTGTTGCTTTGGTGTTTTTCTGTTTTGTTTTTGCTCAATTTGTTAGTAAATAAAGCCTTTCATGTTTATTTACGGTTTTAACGGACGGACGTACTGCGCAGCAGGGCTTAAAACAAGGAAGCGGCTAATGGCTATTCCAGGCAAAATGATGAAGAATGGTCCAAGTTGTAGTGGAAAACAAAACAAAAAAATGATTCCATGAGCGAAAAAAATTAAATTTTGATTTATTAATTAGGCAAACCGGCATAATGATAGTTCTGCGATACTGTCGCTAGATGACGCCACATCTGTTTATGTCTGCTAATTGCGCCCGACGCTGGAGCTGTGTTTCTCCACAAAAAGGATCATCAAAACATTATAAGGATAGAGGCTTGGTGTATATAACTTTTATGTTATCATTATCAAACGTTTTTGGACTTCTTTTAAGGCATTTAAACACACAACAGTGTTTAAAGTACAAGTCAAGCACTTCTGCTGGAGATTTGTTACACAATGAAGCTCATTTTATCTGCACCTGACAGTAAAAAGGAAAAGCAAACCTGTTAAAAAAAGGTTGTTTAAAAGAAACTGTGAATACAAAAACTGTTTGACGAGACATGTTAGTGGCCTCCGTGACACGCTAAGGTTTTTACATTTTGCATTTTTAAAATTTATTTCATCATTATTTACAGGATCATCCTGGTCCTCTCATTGATGAGGTTGCAGTGTGGATTCCCTGGTGATTGTCCACACTCTATATTTACATACAAATGTTTATGTGTATAAAAGCACATAACTTTATTTTCTCCCTCTTTGACATCAACGCGGACTGAGGTTTTCCTGTTTCAGGTCACTTAAGGTTATCAAAACTGTTTCTATTTGCTCGATGCCTGAACAATCAAAGAGAGACTTTTTTTGGTACTTTCTCCAAATTCAGAAGTTTACATACACCAAGATTACTACTTTACATTTGAACAGTTCGTAAAAAGCCCAAATGATGACGTCTGGACTTTATAAGGTTAATTCACATCGTTGAGGTAACTAGAAAAACCCACCTGTTGATGTACTTTAAGGCAACACCTCAAACACCGCTTCCTTGTGGGACATCATCATCATCTAAAATAATAATCTAAAGAAATCGGGAAGAAGGAATATGGATTCTTGAAGGTTACATGCAAAATTAAAAAGCAGTGCAATACCATGAAGAATCACATCAGGTCTTCCAGTGATGTCTACCTTCTTAAAAGGATTTGGAAGCTGTAGGCTAGCCAAGCTTGAATATCTTTATTGAGGAAAAATTTTGGACCCGACGTACGGGCAGAAAATTGCCTTATTCGCAACACTAAATGTTTCGCACCGTGCTTTGTTGGTGCAGAATCAGGCACGTGACTAGCTGACCAGAAATAACCTTAAAGGAGACGGTCATGGACGAGCCGTGTTTGGAGGGGCGAGTCAAGCCGCACACAAAGGAAGAATAAACTGTGAGGAAATTACTTTGGGGAAGCTGATCCAAAAATAGTCTAAAATCTAGCTGGTGTGTCAGCGAGGTCACAAGCATTTGCAGACGCCACATGTCGAACACTTTAACCTTGCCTTAAACGTTTTAACTATAATCCACTTTTGGTCCTTCTGACAAAACACTTCATTGTCCCTCGTCATGGTCCAGACGCGAGCCAGCACTGGATGCTGATCTAACTTTTTGCCCTGCAGATAACATTTTGAAAGCCATAAACTAAATAATCTCTAGCTGACATAGGAAAAAGTTCAACTTCTTATAGGATTTTATTTGTTGACATCATTTCAGCAGCCACTTTAGTCACTGACGAAAGGGTTTGTAACGAAGCTGTGCTATTTTTACATGGATAGTGCAGCCGTTTAAGATAATAACCCTGAAAAAATTCAACATTTATACGTCACCATTAGCTAAGTTCGTCTTCTGTGTTTAAAAACAACTGAGATCAGAGGGGTTATAATATTTATTTTTTTTCCTTCATCCATCAGTCGGTGAATCAGGGAGGAGACCAGGAGCTGGAGAACTTGGTGACCAAGCTGGCTATTCTCAAAGACCTGCTGTCCTCCATTGAGAAGAAGGTAAAACAGAAAGAAAAAAAGCCACACAGAATCTAAACGTGGGCTTTAATCTTCACACACAATCAGGTCTGCTTCCTCTTTTCGCCAGCGACTCTGACTTTCTTTTCCTGTCCACGCTCACACTCGCTATTTTAGGGACGTTGGGGTGTTCAAGAAAACCTCATTCGCGTGGTTGGTCGTCGGCTTCTAAGGTCTGGCCAACTGAGATTTTATTGCAGCAATCACAAATGCCTTTTTAGGTGTTTAAATCTCAACTTTTGTAAGACATTTTAGGCTAGAGCAAGGGTTACATTGTTGGAGAGACAACTAGTGCACTAGATCTAGATTTGGACACATTGCACCGAGATGCACAGTGGGAAGAAGGCAAGCCAGTGAAGGCAACGTATATCCATTTAAAGTCATTATTTAATTACCAAGGTGTAAAATAATGCAATTGTAAAGGTCTTATTGGATGCAAAATTTATTAGAATAAATATATTCAGGGTTCCCACGGGTCCTTGAAATCCTTGAAAGTTTGTGAATCTGAAAAAAATAAATTCAAGGCCCTTGAAAGTTCTTGAAAACAGCCAAAAAAAACACCTTGTCCTTGAATTTTTTTGTGGGGTTGAAAGTTCACACGGATGACTACTCATGTGTCATTATTTTACTACCACACGATCTTTTAAAATTATGTTGATTCCGCAGACTTTTAATTTGCAAAAGTACGTTCGCTCTTCTTCGTTAGTTGGTAGGCTACGGTTTAGGCCTACGTGCGTCCAATAGGTTACATTCACGCAGTGTTGCCAACTCAGCGACCTTGGCGCTATATTTAGCAACTTTTCAGGGTCAAAGTCAAAAACTAGCTTAATCAAAGATGAAAGTAAAACAAATTGATATAATTCTGAACATCTCAATGCTGCACTTTTTTCCATAAAATTCCATGAAACGGTAGGCTAATGTACATCTTATATGTAATGTAGTATGGCATAGCCATGTACTGTGGATATAAATGTAGGCTATGAATATGATCAATATCAATGTAGGCTATAAATTAAGTCCACTTTCTTGCATTGCTTCTGACCCAACAACTTCTATGCCGTTTAGTCTTTTATTGAATTTGCATTGTATTAAAATATGATAACCTATTCAGCGGTCACAATAGGTAAATGCCGCCACGCGTGGTCCTTGAATCTGAGGAAATTGGTCCTGGAAAGTCCTTGAAAGGTCCTTGAATTTGATGTTCACCAAGGTGTGGGAACCCTGTATATTTCAAGTGCCCTGGCTACCAATTATTCATGCTGGGCATTTTTAGTGGTTTTGATACCAAAGCTGACAGAGAGATGGCTAAATTGTAATAAAAAAATTTTTAAAAAAAGTCAGGATAATGTGAGTTGATCGTGATCAGTATAATCGCAACATTATCTAAATTATACGTTTTCCTCGTATCCTGCAACCCTTGGAAACTATCCTCCCTGATGGCTGTGAAGGCTTCATTCGGACAATGCATCCTTTCAGAAAGCAAAAGCAAAAAAAAAAAAAAGAAAAAAAATCAGGAATGGTTTGAGGAGGAAAACAAAAAGTTAAAGGTGTCGACTGGCCTTCGTATTCACAGTTCCTAATCCAAGGAAGCATCGGCCGGATGTGCTGGACAAACAAGTCTAATACATGTAGGCCAGATGCTGACATTAAGACCCTTAATAAAAGCACAGGAAAAGCTCAGAAGATTTTTTTTTCTTACTGTATGAAGTTAATAGTTGCAGCCATGATTTTATAAAAAAGACAGATTAAAAGTTTTTGCGGTCCCAGTGATCCGACCCTGAGTGTCTAAAGACGGAGCTTGCCCAGCGCCGTAACACTAACCACAAGACACGATTTAACGGCAGTGGATTACAAGGCTGCTCGCTTAACACGTTGGATATTATCAGAAAGCAGAAAGGGTTCCTCTGTTACATCCAGCCACAGACTTCAGCTCTGCATGAGGTTCATGTTCAGTTCATTTGCAGTGGGTGCTTCACAGCCAAGTGATCGTCAAGAGTTTCACAACCTGTTCTTGGCTTCTGACGTCAGTGAGAAAAAGACACAGGAGATGAAGATGAAGTCATAAAGGAAGTGACAAACAAGAGTTTATATCTTACGTTATGATCGACAGAACAAATTTTATTAGGTTCAGAAAATAGTCAAATCTGTGAACTTAAATGATCACGCCTAGCTCCTCAGTTGGATTGATGTCTGGACTTTGTCTGGGCCAGAGTAGCACATGAGTTGGATCTGAAGCATTTAGTTCTAGTTCTGGCTGTACGTTTAGCATGATTGTCCATCGGGAAGTCGAACCTTGTGTTGTTTTTTTTTTTTTGTAGCATCGAACAGGTTTTCTTCCAGCATCGCCTTGTGTTCAGCTCAATCCATCCTTCCCCTAACTTCCCTGTCGCTGCTAAAGAGAGACATCCCTGCGGTACGATAACGTTAGCCCTACCTTTCACAGCGGGGATGGTGCGACGCTCGCTCTTCCTTCTCCACCTCGTTTCACATGTCGACCATAAAGGGCAGCTCTCGTGTCTCTTCCACACTTTGTGTAGAACTGCACACCGCAGGCTTCGTGGTTTCCTTTCAACAATGGCTTTCTTATCAGCACGTTTTAACGAAGGCCAGATTTGTCCCGTTGGCCTTCGTCGTCTTTTCAGCAGATGTTTCCACCTGAGCTCTGGATCTCTACAGCTCCTGCTTCTCTGATTAATCCTGTCCTTGCCTGTCCTGTCAGTTTTAATTTAGATGGACAGTCGTGTCTTGGTATGTATGGAGTGCCACACTGTTTCCATTTTGTCTCCATTCTGGATCGGTCCGTGCTCCATGAGGCGTTCGAGGCTTAGGATGTTATTTTTTAACCTGACCCTGCTTTAAACTTCTCCATGCCTTCACCTCTGATCTGTCTGCCGTGTTGTATTAAATTTCACACATTTGGACTATTTACTATTTAGGGAACCCCTAAATAGTAAATAGGGTACTTGTGAACCCAGTCGGTTATGCTGGATTTTTATTTATGAGCACCAGAGTGATGGGGCGGGCTACGAAATGGATTCATTATTTGGATTTTTGTAAATGCTTGGAAAACCATGTACTTCCCAGTTATTCTCTTATTCTTTATGTTGATTTGTCATTTTAAGTTTTGAAGTTTTAAGGTGTGCTGGTGAAGATTCTCAGCATCCAGGTCATGTTCACTCCACAAGAGTTAAAAAAACTAAACAACTGGGCTTCTTTTTGAAGTTTGAAGACGTTTCGCCTCCCATCTAGAAAGCTTATGTCTCATTTGAAAAAAAAGTCCAGTTGTTTTTTTGTTTTGTTTTTTACTTTTTTGGACGTTTTAAGGTGGTAACATAACTTAGTAATAATAATAATAATAATAATAATAATAATAATAATAATTATTATTATTATTATTATTATTATTATTATTATTATTATTATTATTATTATTATTATTATTATTATTATCATAAATGTTCAAGGCTGCAGCTTACAGAGCCTGTGGTGTCCTGTTTGAATGTACAGGGTCTGGTTTCCTCTCCCTCATTAGGAGGAAATGGCCTCCAGTGCAGTCGAGCTGCATGTCCAGACGCATGCGATAATATGGCTCTCCCTAAATCGGCTCTTAGGAGACCGGGAATTTATTCCTGCGTTCTCAAGAATGCAAGGAAAAAAGCATTATGTCTAAACACGCATCTCCTCTTTTTTTTCCTCCCCTCATGCCGTATATCGCTCCTCGTTACGTTTCTCTCTCTCGCTCTTAAATTTTGTTTTCCCCGACTTAAACTACTTCCCCTCTCTCTTTCTTTTTGTTTCCTCAGGCTCTGAAAGCGCTACAGGACATGAGTTTGTCCTCAGCGGGCTCCCCTCCGCCTTTCTCGATGCGCCACAGCAAAGCCATTCCTGTGCAGGCCTTTGAGGTACCCACCTACGCAGATGCCAGCCATAAGCAGATTTACTTCACTGGGGCACATCTTGGCCTGCAGGGTGACGGTAGCCAGTGTTCCCACGGAGGCCATCACATAACTAAAGGACCATTTGAAGGGATTAGTAGTAAAGAATCTCATGTAGAGCTCATCAACAGCTTTAAAGTCAAATTATATTATAAAGAAAGAAATCTTAATGGGAAAATTGTTCCGTTAGTCATTTTAATTGTTTCTCTTGAGGAGATGGAGTCACCCGCTTGCTATGTTTCAGTATCTTTATGCACGATTAAATTGTAGTGTGGCAGATGGCAGACCGGACTGAAGTTGTGACTAAACAGGGCAGCCTCGGCGTTCTGTAAGTCAGGAAATGTGTCAGCGCAGCTGATGTGTAGCACGAAGAATGCTCGTAATGCACTTCCTCTTGGGTCACCTCTGACGCCGCGTTGCCGTTTATTACTTTTGGCACCGCCGTGATTGGAAAGAGCATTCGATAAAGTGAGAATAGTCACCTCTCTATTTAAAAAGATCCATTTAGAAAAGCTGAAACAGCTTAAATGACAGAATTCTACAGATATTCTGAAGGGACACACACAAAGCTCTTCCTGGGAAAGCCTGCGGTGACTTTTTGTCAGCAGCTTCCAGTCCCGTATCTCTGCACGGACCCTCGGCGTCAGCCTGTCATGACTCACAGATGAGCGTCTTTGTGGGCCGTCATTAGGCTTGGCTTTCCAGTAAAATAACGACTAGGGTCGAGAATGGATTTTACAGACGAGCTCAAAGTGATTCATACCCCTGGCAGAGTTAGATCTAGAATTATTTTCATTCAACCAAGACGTTTGTTGCTGATGGGAGAGAAAAATAATTAACCTGGTTTATCTCAAAAGACGATAAGAAACCTAAATAAATATCAGTTTGGGAAAAAAAATAACTGACTGGGCGATAAATCAATTTTATCGATCAAATTGATCAATGGAATTTTTAACTCTTGGAGCCTCTTGAGCTTCTATGAAGCTTTGCACTGAAACAGTCCCAGAAGGGAAAATTGTTTTGGTAAGATCATGCAATGTCAATTATATATGTTTTGGGAAATATATTGTCAAAATACTCGAAAGAGGAATAATTTTTTTTTCATCCAAAGATGAGGCATTTTTATTTATTCATTTATTTATTTTTATTTATTTATTTCATTTTGAAGTTGCACAAGTCAAGTAAAGCTTGTTCTTAGATTAGACCACCACTCCCACTCCATCCTGTCATGGAAGTGGCCGAGTTGTTGGAGAGCCGGGAGTTTGCGTCTTGCGTCGCCGGTTTGAAACTGAGAGATGGGTTAAATTTAGAGACAAATTTCCCCTCCGAGGGTGAATATTTATTTCTTTTATATTTAGACGTGTAACACCACAAACATTTAGAGCTATATTTTGATTGTTTACTATGGCAGAGCCTACCATCCTGTTTTTAAAGCTTGTATTTAGCTGCACTTTGAATTCAGGTCAACTCCCTAACAAGATGATTGAAATAAAAGCATGTATTTAAAAAAATAATTTCAGTAATTTGATTTTATGAAATAAAAGGAGAATAAGTAGATTAATCGGATTTGGTTATTTGAAGAAAAAAAAGGTTGGAGGTTTTATTTTTAAGCCAAATAGCCCTTCTAATCTTTATTAGCATCACAGCAAATCAAACCCTTCCTATAATTGCTGAGCAGCTTTTTGCATTTTTCCACTGGCAGTGTGATGATTTTTCTCTGGTGATGAGCATCAGTTGTTTGAGTTCAGAAGGTCTCCCCTCCATCACCCTAATCTTTAGCCCCGCCCACAGATTCAGTCAGTCGGCATTTTGGCTAGCCCTTTCCAAAGATTTTAGTTTTACTTCCACTCAGAAGAAACACGCTGGTAAAATGAAACAATTACAGTAACCCTACAATCGCCAGAGGTCTTAATAGTTGTGGGATGAACTGTAGCGACTTCCTAAAATCGTCATTACAGGCATTTCTAAAGACGACGAGAGACCAACAACCGTTCGGCACGTTTGCTTTCTTGTGAAATCAGGTGAAGCTGGACGTTTACCTGGCAGAGCTGACAAAGATAGGAAAGAGCCAGAAATACACGTTGTCCGTGGACGTCGAGGGAGGGAGGCTGGTCGTGATGAAGAAGGTGAAGGACAATCAGGAGGACTGGACCACCTTTACGCACGACAAAAGTAAGACTCACACAAACTGGGATGTTCTTAACAGCAGCCATCTTTATTCAGCGGGTCTGCGGCTGCCATTTCTGCTTCAGCTGCTGCATTCATGACAACCTCTTTAGTTTTTTAATTTATTTATTTTTTTGCTATTGTGCAGTGAAGTTTCCTGTTGATAACATAGGGAAACATATCCCAACGTATCATTTGTATTGGCTTCTTTCTTTCATTCCTATTGTTTGACACAGCCTGTGCACGATGTAACGTTTTTGTTTCGACAAAATCAGATTCGTCCTTCCAGTAGAGACCTGTGCCCATATTCTCCGTCATAGAGCTCCTATCTTAGCCTAAAACATCCTACCTAGGTGTTTTAGCTTAAGGGCGGTTCAGATCGCTGCTGAGAGGGTCTCTGAGTGAGGAAGTGAGAGAAATTTTTATGTTTTTCAAGAGCTGTGATTGGTTGATAGTACGAGAAAAAAAAACAGCACCACAAATGTGCTCCTAGTGATCAAAGGAGAGAAATTAACCGACTAGACTGGATTAAGAAATGTGTGACATTATGATGGAAAAATAGCTAAATTAATTGTCACAAAGCAATCGAAATGTTTAAAAGCACCTTATTTACATCCTCATCATTAATTTGATTCGCTTCCTTTCACTCGCCAGTCATTTCGCTACTTTATCTATTTGATATTAATGCACACTCACCTGTCAGCATTTTACTGGGATTCTATGCTTGTATAAAGCGGTTGGATTTTGCTGAACGACCGACATAAAATGGAGGTGAAAAATAAAAAAGGTGGGGAAACCAAACCGGACAGCAGCGCCAGAGGAGTGCTTACAAGTGGATTTGTCCCCGGATCACGGCACAATTACACGGACTTTGCAGCGTATTGCCCGCAGGTCAACGCGTCTTTTTCTCTGCTTTTACACACCAGCCTAGTGAGAAGAGCTCTGTGCAGCATCAGAAGTGAGGAGATGGCCACTCAAGCAAACTAGGCTACTGACATTAGCATGCAATACAGAAAACACTTTCTCACCTCTTTAATGTTTTTTTGTAAATTTCTCCACTTTTATGAATGATTATTTAATTATTTCCCCTTATTTATTTATCCTCAATAATATTACGTTAGTAGAGCCACGCCTTTAACACGTCAGGGCACTAAAATTAATTAATTTCCCTTTATGGGGATAATAAAGTTTATACTAGCTACATAATAATAATATGGTTGTTATATCATAATATGCAGAAACAGCAGATAGAGGGGCTCTCATTTAACCCTTTTCTTTTGATATGTAGAAATTCATCCTAACAGTTTTAATTGTTGGTAGGGGTGGACAATAATTCAACATCAATATATATCACGACATAACTTTATTTAATAAAGGTGATATGACATTCCAGATATTTCAGTATGCATTACAGTCTATGATTACAGTTTGTCACTGACAGACGTTCTGGGTTTTATGTCGTTTTATGCCTTTTTATATTGTAAAGCAAATATTTCCAAAATGTTATATTGGATAAAGTTTTATAAACGTGGCAAAAAAAAATTGCCATAACTTTGCACAGATATCTATTGTAGGCATTTTTGGCAGTCTTTCAGAGGCCTGTATTTTGTTTATAATGATATAGTAATTATATCGTATCGACCGAAATTGAGAAATATATTATGATACAAGTTTTGGCCATATCGTCCAGCCCTACTTGATGGTTGTTTTCATAGGCGTGTTAGATTGCTAAATATGGCGTACGTTTCGTGAGATTTTGCCCATCCCCAACCATCTGTCTCCCATTTCTCTGGCCTGTCTCCCACCAGTACGTCAGCTGATCAAGTCCCAGAGGGTCCAGAACAAACTGGGCATTGTCTTTGAGAAGGAGAAGGACAAGAGTCAGAGGAAAGACTTCATCTTTGCCAGTGCCAAGGTTTGTACACACATCCAGTGGTCCGGCATAACATTATGACCTCCGACAGGTGACGTGAGCAACACTGATCATCCGTTCGTCGTGGTGCGAACAGGTGATCAACTATGCTGCCTAAAACCTATCACCTACACGGTAGGTTTTAGGCAGCGTAGGTGATGTGTAAAAATGGGAAAGCATAGTCATTTCAGCCCATTTGAGCAGCGCCAAGTTGCAAGGGATAGATAACAGAGTCAGAGTATCTCCTACATTGTACCTCTTCTGGGGACTGCCGGTCTGCAGGCGTCAGTTCCCATCAAAAGTGGTTCAAAAAAGGAACGGTAGTGAATCTGTCGCCGGGTCTTGATGCACATCGAGTGAGGGCTGGCCCTACAGCTCATATTACTGAAGAAGTCAATGCAGGTTAATGCTTAATATTGTTAAACACCACGTAAAGAACTTCTCTCCCACTTAACCATAATTTTAAGCCAAATGAAGGCACAGCGCTTTCGATTTTTCCTTTTACAATAATGAATAAAGTACACTGTCTGCCACAGAATAGTCACACGCTCTAATATTTTATTGGACCACTTTTAGCGTTAATGACTACATCCGTGCGCTACCTTTAACCCCTTTTGCACTGTCACAGCATTTATTTCCGCCCAGAGTAAAGTTGCATCCATTTTCCACCAAGATACAGTATGTAGAGATGAGGAAAGAGTCAGACCGCTGTGGCCTCTAGTCCTCCGATGCAATAATTTAACCCTTCTGAAATGGATCGACATATTTTCCACGACTACAGGGTGGCTCTTCCAACACAATATGTTAAGAAGTGGCAAGCTGCTCATTGCATCAGTTACGGTTAAACGACGTGTTGCCAGCTGAAACATAATCATCTGTGCAGTCGTTCTTTAGTATAAGCGTCATACGGATCACATCCAGGCCAGTCTCTTAACCTCCTTACAGGCTTTTTCAAGGATTTTTGCTTTTTTCCCGCTTGAAAGTTTGAGATCACCAAATAAACTTTGATAGAAAGGAGGAAAGACAGTCTTCCAATGAATATTTCAGTCATGAGAAGGGAAGCAAGCGTTCGAACCAACCTGAGCCAATGTGGAAAAGTAAACACCCCGTAAACCTGATAAGTGTTTATTCTACATTTGGCATTAGAGCTGCACAAATCGCAAAGGAATGTTTGTATGCCGTATTGAGAAGGATGTAGTATTTCAATTATAACACATTCATAGTCTCCAGCTCTATAACTGGTTGAATTAACTCTTAACTTCTCTCAATGCCCACATAAGGTTTATTTCCTTAGTGGCTGCGATCAAAAGGCTCCTGCAGGGTGGCGGGTGCATTGTGTCATGGTAAAGAAATTATTCTTTCCCAAGAAAAAAAACAACAACGTTGACCTTTGTCGACATCATTATCACAGGTTTCAGCAGTGGTAACATTATGAAACTCTACTTGTCACCAACCATTGCCGTTAAGCTTCTGTGACGGCTGCAGTGAGTCTTTTACATCCCTTAGGAGGACGTTTTTTGGTCCACTGCTCTTAGCAAAAATAGTTTAAACTCAGCCATGTCAGGTTTTCTGAGCAATGAAGAGGTGGACTTGCCGGTTTGCTTTGGATCATTGTCCTGCTGACTCAAGTGAGCTTGGGCTTTAGGCCACAGACCAATGGCTGGAGGTTCTCCTCCAGGTGGAGAGCAGAATCCATGGGTCCATCAGCAACGGCAAGTCGTCCCGGTCCTGATGCAGCAAAGTTGGTCTCTGCTAACCTTTAGCCTACTTTATGTTGTCAGTAAAAAAATATATATTAAAACACACTTTGTATTTACTATGATTATCTGTATGTGATAGGAATTGTGATTATCTGACACATTGCTGTGACAAAATAGGCAAAAGAAGAAGGAATCTGAAAGCTTTAAATGCAGCGATTACTGCGACACAAGCCGACAGGAAATAAGGGTTTATGTTAAAAACTCCTATAACTGTAATGGCATTTACAAGACAGATTTAATTAAAGATGGGAATGTAAAACAATTATAAAAAATCTAAGGAACACTTTGAAAACTCATAAGATCAGCAGCAGGAAAAGGGCTGATTATCCATGGGTTATATATTTTAGCAACAACACATCAATTGATGAAATCCGAAGTTACAGAGATGTTAAAACATGAAGTCCGTTTCTGATGGTTTGGTCAGAAACATTCATGCCAGTGGCTCGCAGGAAGTCACTTTGTATAGCTGTGGGACTATCCATCCTTTTCCTCTTTGCACAAAGGAGCAGATACTGGTCCTCTCTCCTGAAATCTCCTCCATGCTCTTGAGACTGAGCTGGGAGACGCAGCAAACCTTCCTGCAGCAGCACATATTGATGCGCCATCCTGGTGAAGATGGACTTCCTGTGAAACCTCTGTAGGGTCCAGGTATCGCCTCACGGTGCCAGTAGTGACACCGACCCTGGGCAAATTCAGAATTAGCGAAAAGCTGTCCCAGACATGAGAGGAAACAATGTCTGCAGCCTCCACCTGAAAACCCGTCCTGTTTTTAGGTTCATCTCATTGTTGCTCCTTTTTAATGAAACTACCAGCAGAACAGCCAACAGCCTCTACTGCTGAACTGACCAGATCAATACTCCAGGACTATAGCAAACCTCTTATACTCTGATTAAAAAGTGTTGTATATCTTTTTTTCATTTTGAGCAGTGTAGATTTTAAACAGCAGCTTAGGCAAACAGCTCGGTGGGTCAGGTTGCCTTTCAGCATCCGTGGCTGATTCGCTCTGCCAAAAGGGAAACTTAGATATTCCTCATGTTGCAGAACTGACGTAATAAAAACGAATAAGATAAAGCTTTTAATAGGAATATGTGGATGACTCTCTCTGATGTGTGCTTATTTCAGAAGCGGGAGGCATTCTGCCAGCTGCTGCAGCTGATGAAGAACAAACATTCCAACCAGGACGAGCCCGACATGATTTCCATCTTCATAGGCACCTGGAACATGGGTCAGGACCACGAGAGCATGCTGTAACTCTCCCCACTTTCAAAGTGTGACGTGTTTTTTACTACAACAGGCGGGCTTGCTGTTTGTCTTCAGGCTCAGTCCCTTCGCCTAAGTCGGTGGCTTCCTGGGTGCTGTGCCGCGGCCTGGGGAAGACGCTGGACGAGATGACCGTGGCCATCCCCTATGACCTTTACGTGTTCGGAACGCAGGAGAACTCTGTGTGCGACCGGGAGTGGGTGGAGTCGCTGCGAGCCGTGCTGAAGGAGCAGACGGAGCTGGATTATAAACCGGTGAGGAGAATAGTTAACGTCACTGAAGTACGGCTGGTTTCTTTTTGGGCAGTCTAAAAGCAGAAACCACCGCCGCAGGTCCCTCATCGCTGCTGTCGTTGTCTCTGCAGATCGCCGTGCAGACGCTGTGGAGCATAAAACTTGCCGTGTTGGTGAAACCTGAGCACGAAAACAGGATCAGCCATGTGGGGATGTCCAGTGTCAAGACAGGGATCGCCAATACTCTGGGTAACAATGACCCGACTCACTGCCCACCAAAACATTATTCAGTTTCTGTGCCGTTATTTATCGTGAACATTGTTGTAAAACCATGGAATTGGGTGCATTATTTCTCAATAGATTTCATGACATTGGATGCTTGTTTTCAATGTCCGTCCAGGTAACAAAGGAGCTGTTGGCGTTTCATTCATGTTCAACGGGACGTCGTTTGGATTCGTAAACTGTCATCTGACATCAGGGAACGAGAAGATTGCCAGGTACCAAAAATCATCGTCCTACTCGTTAAACACCCAGCTACTGCTAATTGCTAATAGCTATGGTCATTGTGTGAAATGGCGTTTGGCACTGGTCCCATGAGCCGCGGATAACGTTTTTTTTGGGCTTGTTTCTAGACGTGAAGTTGTTTATCTGAGCTCTAAAATCAGCAACTATAAACTCGAATAATAAAGAGATCCGATCCTGCTGCCATCACTGAACCGGCTGATATCACTCCGCCCTTCTGCGTTCACGCACACTCCCTGAGACGGAGGCGAAGACGAACAAACGAGCCGTCTCAGCCTCTGCATCCGTTATGAATCCCCGCTCCCTCATGAATTTTCTCCATCTTGTAATAATAGCCGATATAGACTTGTTTTCTACCAGTTATTACTTAATTTTCTTTTCTTGGTTACTTTCTCTTCCCTCTTGGTGGACAGAGCACGGATGGTCCTCCATTTCAACAGGAAACGTCAGATCTACAGTGATCTTTGCTTGTTTCGTACTTCTCCAACAAACGCACGTCTTTATAGGTAAAACGCGAAGGCTAACAAGTTCGTCCCCTTACGGCTACTGTAATTAAAAAGGGCGACGCAACATGGCCTCTTCCATTGGGTGCACCGCCCACTGAGCTATATAATGCTGATTTTGCCGAAAAACTGAAGTCACTGGCCGCCATCTTGCTACACTGCAAAAACGGAACTAAAAATAAGTAAAATTTTCTTTAAATGAGTGTATGTGTCCTTGATTTGAGCAAGTAAATAAGATGATTTGCCAATGGAATAAGATTTTTCCACTTAAAATAGTAACAATTCATCTCCATGATCTTATTTCAAGTGCAGGATGTCTAATTATCTTATTTTAGGGGCAAAGATACTCATTCCATTGGCAAATAATCTTATTTACCTGCTCAAATCAAGGACGAATAGACCAACTTTAAGAAAATTTTACTTGTTTTAGATCAGTTTTTGCAGTGTACTCCCTACTCTCACAGAATCCCACAGGATTTGGTTGCAACAACAAGCAGTTTTCTGGCTATGTGAAAACGTTTCATAGGTAATTCTACAGTCAGTGGATGTACTAACACTATCAACTACTAGGAAATTATGTGCTGAAATATTTTACATGTTATTCATATTATATATATATATATATATATATATATATATATATATATATATATATATATATATATATATATATATATATATCTATCCCAGACATCCTTCTCTGCACCAAAAGAAAATGCTGAGGAGGCATCCTGATCAGATGCCCAAACCAAACCAGCTGACTCCTTTTGTTGCGTAAGAGCAGCGGCTTCACTCCGACCTCCCCTCCAAACGAAGGCCTTATATTTTATATCTAAGGCTGAGGCCAGCCACACTACAGGAGGCTCGTTTCAGGCGCCTGTAGCAGATTTATTTGGTCATCCAGAAATCTATTTGAATAAAACATGACTGTTATTATCATATCCAAGCAATAAATGCTACTGAAGTTAAAAGCCTTAGTTATAAGTTAGTAAATATAAGATAACGTGTGGTTTTTTTTGTTTTGTATTTTGGATTAATCTCTCAGTGCAGTGGTTTTTGCGTTTCAAGCAGTATTTGTTTCTTTGTCACTGTTAATGTCTTAGCTGTAAGTTTGGGAGCCTTCATGCTTTTGGCTTCAGCGCTGTTTCCACTTTGAGTCATTGTGCGTTTGTAAAAACCCGTTTGCCTCGTTTAAATCAAAACCATTTGAATGTTTTAAACTCACATTTGCGGCTACTATTCATCTTTTCCAGTCAATAACCTGAGTTTCAAAATAGAAAAAAAGCCCACAGTCGAGCTCAGCACACGACTTTCCTCCAAGCTAGCTGTACCGTTAGCATTGCTGCCACCTAATGGACACGAGTGGAACAGTATTGTTATGTTGTAATGTTTAAAAGTGACTCCTCAATAAAACAATCTGAATGTTCAATCAAAGGCTCTTAATTCACTGCTAATATTGACTGTGTTGCTTAGTGGAAAAAGCCCTAATCTCTCTTATTTTCCTAATTTATCTCTTCTCGCCTGTCACCCAATAAATGCTCCATTTATTTCCAGGAGGAACCAGAACTACCTTGATATCCTGCGGCTGCTGTCTTTAGGAGACAAACAGCTGAGCTCCTTTGACATCTCGCTGCGCTTCACGCACCTCTTCTGGCTCGGAGACCTCAACTACAGGCTGGACATGGACATCCAGGTGAGTCGGAGACAAAGGCCGGACGGCGGCCTGCGGGTGAGCCGCGCACCAAACGTCCCTTTCTCATCCGGTGTCTTCGTTGTCCGCATGTTTCTGCAGGAAATCTTAAATTACATTAACAGGAAGGAATTTGAGCCTCTGCTGAAGGTGGACCAGCTCAACCTGGAGAGGGAGAAGAATAAAGTGTTTTTACGCTTTGGTTAGTATCACAGATCGGAGCATTGTCTCGGACACAAAAAAAAAATTTTTTCCCAGGAGCTAGAATTCGGTTGAATGTGGGTAAATATTTTAATAAGTGAAGAGAAATCTCAGCACTGCCAAGACTTTCTGTTCTTATAGCGGTGTTTCAGTGGGCTGGTAACTACAGCTTAGGTTGTGACTCACATTTACCAAACACACCTGCTCAGCCTTTTTAAATGGTTCCCCAAACCCACAGGTTTTCCTTTTAGTTAGAGCGAGGGAGGGAGAGACCAGAGGGAAAAGAGCAAATGTAGAAAAACCGACTGAGAGCAGCCTCAAGGCAGACATTTTAATCTTTGCTTTGCTTTGTTGCCTCTTCAAAAGTGGGAACAAATGATTTGGTCATTTACAGTATGCCACATTTGTACACCTCCTTTCTGTCTTTATAAAATAAACGTAATAAAAGAGCGGCTCAATAAATCACAAACCCGCCCTCATCGCCATATCAGTGTGAGCAATATTAATAACCAATAACAGCTGCTTGGGTTTCACTGAATAATAGCTAATAATATAAAAAGCAGGATGCTCGTTTTCTGAGATCACAGTAAATACCAAGCAGACTGACATTACAGCTCTACACCTTTTTGTCCTTTCTGCAAACCTGTCATGCTCCAGGTTGTACTATATCCACTGGAAGGAAACCTTAAAACTGGGCAAATCAGCCGCTGGGTTTCAGGGAACAAATGGCCGACAGCAACTAGCTCCAAAAACCAAATGGCTGAATAAAAGTCGTCCTGACTCTGAGTTGAATGTTTTCCATTTTTATACCAAAATTGACATTTGTTCATGAGGAAGGGGTTAATATCGGGGTTTTCACAGCTTTGGATGAAACAAATAAAGTCGGGCTTTTTTTATTCAAGATGTTTTAAAGAGAACAAAAGGTATGAAAGAAATTAGAAGTACATCTCAATACATTAGAATACTATTGTAAGGTTCTCATTAAAGCCATGATGGAAAGTTGTACAGGTCTGGGGTCAGGAACAGGGCAGCTAACATCTCTGCAGACGCCACACATCCTGCACACGAACTGTCCAGGGTTTTAGCTGTTAAAGCTACAAATGGTTGTCCAACAACATATTAAGCTGTGGATTAAAAACGGGATGTTAATCAAATTTATGTGTTTTTTGAAGGCAGACCAACAAGCAAATAGTTGTGGCAATCCAGTGCATCTAGTTTCACTAAATACAGAGTAATATAGTCCAAGCATTTAACTCTGCTAATTTTGTGATTTATAGCTTACAGCAAAAGAAAGCCGATACTTTGAAATGATTCACGTTTTCTGAAAGTGTTTCAGAAAATATTGAGAAGTGTTAATTTAATGACCTGCATAGTCATGCAGAAGCCTGCTGACACGATGGTCGTCAAACGGTCAGTTGTGCTCCTAATAATTGGGTTAACATCAGAAAAAGGTCCCTTTATATGAAGAAGGTTGCTGTTCAGAGAGCGCTGTATGCAAAGGTATAAATGGAAAGTGGGGAGGAAGAACAAAATGTAGTAGAAAAAGGTGCACTAGCAACAAGAACAGCTCCATCACTCATTTTCAGTACAGGCATAAAGAAGCTTTGTTTAACTTTGAGTCCTCTGTACTTGTGAAATGCAGGAACTATAGCTTTGGAAGAGAGGAAAATGTGCCCATGAGGGGGATGATGCATTTCAGAAAATCAAGATGTTTTCCAGTAGAGCTAAGGAGCTTCTGATTACTCACATACTCGTTTTGTGCTTAATCACCCAGCTCTGTTGTTCGTGTGCGTAATCAACCTGGTGCTTTAGAGTATGCAGGAGCGTCCACAAACCAAATGTTCTGTTAACTCCAGCCCAAACACGCATCAAGTATAAAACATTTACCACGTATGAACACCTTTTAGCACGCAAATCCACTGAAGGCTAAAAAACAAGGTGAAACGTTGTGTTTTTGCTCTGCTGGAGCAGCTTTACAAACGGTATTTTTTGGATAGAAGTGACGAATCGGGTTAGGTTTGTTATTTTTAGGCCTCTAGTGGTCTGCACTGTCAGAATGAAATCAATATGCTCCCGTTAGACGTCAGATCTATTCAGGAAACAGCTGGAGGTTTCTGCTCAGACGTTTAAAAAGCACCCTTCTCGTTTTGTTTGCAGCCGAGGAAGAGATCTCGTTCCCCCCCACCTACCGCTACGAGCGAGGCTCCAGGGACACGTACGTGTGGCAGAAACAGAAAGCGACGGGGGTGAGTTCGTGACTCATAACATCGCAGCCTTGTCCGACCAGCGCCGCTCTGCATTTCATCGTCACGCGAGTCTGAAGGCAAATTCTGCTTTGTGTTTTTTTTTTTTTTTTTTTTCTCTAGATGAGGACGAACGTGCCATCGTGGTGTGACCGGATCCTCTGGAAGTCATACCCAGAAACGCACATTGTGTGCAACTCCTACGGTGAGACAGAGGAAATAAGATATCTGAGCCCTAAAATGCTTCTGACCGCATTTTCCGTGCTAACGTTGGGCTTTTTTAAAATTTTTGTTCTTTTACCCCCAGGCTGTACAGATGATATTGTGACCAGCGACCATTCCCCTGTGTTTGCTACGTTTGAAGTCGGAGTGACGTCTCAGTTTGTCTCCAAGAAAGGTAACAAAGGTGTTTTCAGTGCAAAAAATTTGGATTTCCTGATCCGGAGGAAATAATTTATGGTACCCTACAAAAAGGATTTCCACCTCTGGGTCATTCTAGGGTTAGACCACTGAGCTATATAATACTCCGGAGTGCTGATTTTGCCGAAAAACTGAAGTCACTGGCCGCCATCTTGCTACTCCCTACTCTCACAGAATCCCATAGGATTTGGTTGCAACAACAAGCAGTTTTCTGGCTGAGTGAAAACGTTTCACAGGTAATTCTACAGTCAGTGGATGTACTAACACTATCAACTACTAGGAAATTAGGTGCTGAAATATTTTACATGTTATATATATATATATATATATATATATATATATATATATATATATATATATATATATATATATATATATATATATATATATATTTAAATAAATATATATATATATTTAAATAAATAAAATGCAAAATATTTCAGCACATGACTTTCTCAGTACTTGATAGTTTTAGAACATAATATAAAGTATATGGCATTTGACATTTTAAAAGTTTTAAGCCCCCCTGAACATGAGAAAATCATCGTTATTCGATGCTGTAGCGCACATATTCCCTAGTTTTACTGGAGGAAAATAGGGAGTACCAATATGGCGGCTGGTGGCTTCAAAGCGACTCGTTCTAACAGCGGGCGATTAGCACTCCAGTGTATTATATAGATCAGTGGGTTAGACCTGGTGGCAAATGGGACTTTATTGCACAACAGGTTGTCCCCCCTGAGCTTTTGTCTCACAGCAGGCTGTCTCAGAAGGCCTTTACATTTTCAGGTGATGGATTGAAGAGTCCTCTGTGAGAAGTTCAATAATATAACCCTGTTTTAAAACTTAATAATTACGTGTCCTCTTAAGGCAATCGGTTGTCGACTTTTATGTGGAGGTCTTAGAGTGGAGGAGATTGATTACAAAGGGTTTTCATTTGTTACACCTGCTAAAAGCATGGGAGGTAATGTGCATTTTGGTCTGGTCCTTCATATAATCCCAATGAAATATGATGAAGTTTATCCCTGTAATGTAATAAAAATGTAAAAAAAAAAAATATGAGAATAAAATCCAAGGGGTATTGCAAGGTTGCCAGCGTTGTTTCTTTAAAAACCACGCCCCCATCTTCAATTCAGTTTATTCACACTGCTGCTCTTTACAACACATGCCGCCTCAAGGCACTTTCTACTACGTGAAAAGTCAATTTGAGTGAATCATACCGACAGATTCAATTGACCCTGGTTATCAATTAATGCTGTGGGTAATTATTCCGATCGGAAACAGTTTTCTATCTAAAGAAACCCAACATTTTGCGTCAAGTCATGGACTTTCATTGTTTTCATCGCTCTTGAATGAGCGCCGAGCCACAGTGGACATTGTGTAGACATGGCTGTAGCGACAGTGGAGAGGAAAACGCCCCTTTTTAACAGGAAGAAGCCTCCAGCATCAACCAGGACAGCCTGGGGGTTTGAGAAGACAGAGGAGACTCAACAAAAGAGAACAGAGTCACTGATCGGTCTTTGCTCTGTAGGTCTACCAAAGTCTTCAGAGCAGGCCTACATCGAGTTCGAGAGCATCGAGGCCATCGTGAAGACGGCGAGCCGGACTAAGTTCTTCATTGAGTTCTACTCCACTTGTCTGGAAGGTGAGTCCAACGTTCCTGCGTCCTCTCTTAGCGATCCATGGAAACAGAAACCCTACGCTCAACACACACACACACACACACACACACACACACACTTAGACTTAGACAACTTTATTTGTCATTTTGTATGCACAGAGTGCTTACAGAACGAAATTTCGTTTGCATACAGCTTTAAAATTTCAGTGAATTGCAGTAGATTTCAGAATAAAGTAAATTACAGGATAACATTACAGGATAAAGTGCAACAGTGAATTCACAGTACATCAATTGAAATGTAAACAATGCAGGACAAATGTGGTACTGAGTCACACACACACACACACACACACAATCTGGGTGTCATAAGTCTTTTTCTTCTTCTTGCATCCTCATCCTTTGCCTCCTTCCCTTCCTTCCTTCCCTCATTCAGATAGTCAGTATTCCTTTTTTTTTTTATCGACCCGTGCTGCATGCTCGCCGCGTACACGTGGAAATGATCCGTCTCGCCCCTCTTTCTTCCCCCCCATCTCCCTCTCGCCCCCTCGCCCTCCCGCGTCGTCCTCCGCGCTCCTCCGCTTTCCCGTTCCTAGAGTTCAAGAAGAGCTACGAGAACGACAGCCAGAGCAGCGACAACGTGAACTTCCTGCGCGTGGGCTGGTCCAACAAGCAGCTCACCACCCTCAAACCTCTGCTGTCGGAGATCGAGTACCTGCAGGACCAGCATCTGCTGCTGACCGTCAAGTCCGTGGATGGCTACGAGTCCTACGGTGAGATCGGGACACTGCCGTGTTAACGGGGGGGTGGGGGGGGTTTATGGCAGCCCTGATGACCATCGATTGTGTCATGTTATTAGGAGAGTGTGTGTTGGCGCTTAAGTCAATGATCGGCAGCACGGCCCAGCAGTTCCACACCTACCTGTCGCACCGAGGAGAAGAAACGGGAAACATCCGCGGCTCCATGAGGGTCAGGGTCCCGGCCGAGCGGATGGGCACCAGGGAGCGTCTCTATGGTAACTAACAGTGTCGGGTCAGAGGCAGGTGCAGGCGGGGATGTTAAATAGAAATAAAAAAATAATCTCCAAACAAAGCTGTAGATAGCAGAAAATGATAATGATTGTTTGGGTATTTTTGGTTTCTATATTTGCAGGTCTAACTTATTTGGCTCATTTTAGATTCACCAAATGACTTTGAGGCGTGTCGGGTTTGATTGAGGCGTTTGCTGTGTTTCAGAGTGGATCAGCGTGGACCAGGACGAGACGGGCGGACCCAAAGGGAAATCCACCATGGTGTCCCGCGTGGGACACGAGTACGTGAAGTCAGTACGGCTCTGCTCTCCCGCGTTTTTAAATTTCATTTTACCGGCAGACGGAGAAAAGTCCAATGAACAAACCAAAAAAAAAAAAAAAATATGCTTTGCATTTTTAAATGTTAGCAGTTGGACGTTCTGGTTTATTTTTTTTTTAAGTGGGTCTTTTTGTTGATGTTTGATGAGGAGTTTTCCCGGAGCTCACAACATAAACCCCGTAGCAGTAAAATGGGTCCGGTGACGCCTATTCTTGGTGTCATGCCCTCAGAAAACTGCTCAGGAACACCTGAAAAATGATAATGGCAAGGCAAATTTATTTATATAGCACAATTCAGTACAGAGACAATGCAAAGTGCTTTACATGGTTAAAATATAGGAATAAAAGCAAGTAGGGATAGAATGTAGAAACAAAAAAAGAACATTAAAAACAGTAAAACAATTTAACTAGAACATTCAAAGGCAATTTTAAACAAATGTGTTTTTAATCTTGATTTAAAAGAACTCAGGCTTTCCGCACTTTTACAGTTTTCTGGAAGTTTGTTCCAGAAAAGTGGAGCATAGGAACTAAATGCTGCTTCTCCTTGTTTAGTTCTGGTTCTGGTTCTGCAGAGTAGGCTGGAGCCAGAAGACCTTAGTGGTCTGTAGGGTTGATACACTGATAACAAGTCTGTGATGTATTTAGGTGCTAAGCCATTTAGGGATTTATAGACTAACAGAAGTATTTTAAAGTCTATTCTCTGAGATACAAGGAGCCAGTGTAAGGACTTTAGAACTGGGGTGATGTGCTCTACTTTCTTCTGATAATGAATGATAATTACGTCCTGTGCTGACGATCCTAAAACTGATTCAGTCCATCAGAGCTGAAGATGTTTGATGACAGGCGTGACACCTTCAGAAACAGCAGAATGATGGACTAAGACGTAAATAAGCATTGGACTAAAAACCTTCGATGGTTTGTTTTTCACACAGAGTCGCTGAATCGTTTTGGCGGTTTGAGATTAAAATCATGGTGATGGTATTTTTTTCGTGCGGCATGCTAACCAGTTTTGATTTGTTTTGTCTGCAGACAGTCTGTGGTTCGCAAACAGGTCGGAGAGCTGGGAAAGGTCAGCGAGGAGGGAGAGAAAAGCTGCAAGGAGGAAACTGCTGCGAGGTACAGACTCCTGAGAGACACAAGTGAGCCGGGCAGATCAAACGCGGCCAAGGACAGAATGAAATGACGTTTTCCTTTTTCTCTGTCGTAAAGACCCAAACAGGACACGCCGGACGGAGAGTCGTCTGTCGGCAAAAACAGCTTCAACAACCCCGCCTACTACATCCTGGAGGGCGTCCCCCACCCGTCCGCTCTTCCTCCTGAGCTCCTGCCGTCTCCTACCTCTCCGACCACGCCGACCGCCAAAGCCCCGCCTCGAACCAAGCCTCCCCCTGCCGCCTCCGGGCCCGCTCACCCCCGCAGGACTGTGGCCCGGGGGGTCAGCGAGGAGAGCTCCTCGGAGGACGACGGAGCTGGCGCTCTGGCAGCGGCTCAGGGAGGAGGCGCGGCGGGAGCGCTGGGAAACACGCTGAACCGCCCCCCTCCTGACTTCCCGCCTCCTCCTCTCCCCAAAGGAGCCCTGGAGACCGTCGCAGAGGCCCCGTTCAGCAAGCCCCGCTCCCTTTACCCGGACCTGGCTGAGGTCAGGATCCCGCCGGCCGGTCCTGGTGGGGGCCTCGCCCTCGGAGAGGGTTTGAGGCGCGGGGGGGCGGGCGCCCTGGACGATCAGTCGTGCTCTGTGCTGCAGATGGCAAAGACTCTGAGCGAGAGCGAGTTCCCCGGACAGCCGCCCCGCGCTCCCTCCGCACCGCCACCCGGCCGAGGGACCCCGATCGGTATCCTGGACGCATGCCGCACCTTCCCACCTAGGAACCCCATCCCAGAGAGCATCGCGGAGGACATGTCAGAGGAGGTGAGGAGGTTTAGAAAGTATTCCCACCCACGGGTTTGGTTATGCACCATAACAGCTGCCAGGAGGAGCGACCTACGTGGAAATGGCTCTTTTTTGGTGATAAAAGGGCATTTTTTTCTCATGCTTTGATCTAAAGCAGCTCCTCTGTAGCTCTGGCTGCATGTTTAGAGGTGGAAGGTTAACCGCAGCCCCAGGCGTGAGGGTTTTCCCTCTAACAGGTTTACGTTCAGGTCTCATATAAAACATTTTGTTCCTCAGGTCTGCTGGGTTCATTAATGTCTCAACAATGATCTTCTTTTTGCCACACCTTTTTTTTTTTTACACAGTGGTTCTGAGTTGTTTTCTGTTTCACCCCCTTTAAAGAAGGAAACATTTTTACCCCCCATCCCAACAAAATGGGTCAAAACTGTACCTTTTTCTATTTTAATGCATTAAAGCTGTCATTCTAAAGATTACCCAGAATCCCTTTTAAAATGTATTAAATATGTGGATTCATTTACAACATATAACAATAGTTTCTAACAATTAGAACGCTTCAACATTGCCACACTATTTAAAACCATAATATTATTAATATAAATGGCTTTCAGCCCGACTCGTACCTACAGTCAACTTTAAATTAGCTCTGAGCCTCATATGGCGAAAATATAATCCAGCTATTAATATTAAAGACAAACTTCAGTTACATTATGTTTGAATATTTCTTTATTTTTTTTATTAATAGTATTTGTCATACTACTGACCGCAGGAACAGACCAAACAGCAGGGGGAGCTGTTGTCACATTCACTATGATGCAGAAGGCCTGTATTATCCCACCCCCTAATAGTGAAGGGTGGGGGGGGCTCACTATTTGCAAAGCACTGATTTATCACATAAAACCTAATGCATTACCCCGATGTCTGTAGATGTAGCAATGACTGCTGCAGCAAGGCTCTGTAAACGTTAAGAGCCACAGTGAGAGAGGAAGGATGTGCTCAGGTCGGTTCTGTTGTAACAGCTTTCTTGTTTTACTGCAGGATTTCAGTTTCCTCCTTTTAGTTTCAGCGCCTCTGCACTTTTGTGTCGCTCCCTGTAAAGAACTGAGTTGTACTTGGCTGACCCTGCGTTTCTCTCCGTCAGGCACTGTGGGGCAGCAGCAGCTCGTCTCTGTCTGTGGGCGAGTCGTCGGTGGGGGAGTGGCTGCAGAGACTGGGCCTGGAGAGATACGAGCAGGGCCTGCTGCACAACGGCTGGGACGATCTGGAGTTCCTCAGGTTGGGACCGTCACGACCGCAGGCCATCGGTGCTTGGGCTAATGCTGCGGTAGACTGCATTAGCCCATTAAAAAAAAATCACTAACATTGACGGACGCCGATCTTAATTTTAATCCAGTTATTTTTAATTAACTGGATTTTCTCACATAACACGCCTACTGATGTTTGGTTAAATGTCCCTAAATAAATTGTAGACATGCGTCTGACATCATTCTCGCTGAATATTTAGGCTCATATAACAGGGTGCTTGCGCAAGTCTTGAAAGTCTTAATAAGTATGGAATTTTGAAACACTGTTTTCCAGTCCTCGAAAAGTCTTGCATTTTGTGTGAAAGTCTTAATAAAGTATGGGAAAAAAATGTATGGTAGAATTTTACAGTATGCTCAAAGGCATTGTGAAATGAGAAAAAGGAAGGTAGGCTATAAAACTATAATTTTACTAACTGGTCACTGGTACTGTATTAGCCTAATGGAATCAAACAACTGTTTGATGTGAAATTCATGTACTTGTGATTTTCATGTTTTGAAACGTTTTCATCAGTAAAAGCATAATTTACTGTGAATAATGCATTTGTTCATTGAATACTAGCCTATAGAAATTAACATTTCTAATAAACAGTTTGTACAATCTCAACCAATGAAGTAGGCAGAAGGCACACAAGTATATAAGTACATAAAGTTAAGGTCTTGGGGAAAACAAATATCAGTTTTAAAAAAGTCTGGAAAAAGTCTGTAATTTTAATTTGGAAAAAGAGCAAGCACCCTGTATAAGCTGTCGGTTCCCTGCACTCGAATAGCCTTTTACACGTAGCCCTCCAATTTTCCCTTGTGTTTAAATTGACGCCAGTGCAGCGCCAGTGTTTTGCTTTTTGCCACGCCTTTAAGATTGTTGTCTCAGTTTTACCCTTCTGGCTCGAACTGCCACCCTCTGGTGAAAGAAAATGTGTTAGGAGGTTCATGCACTGATAGATTTTACTGTTTACTTGTTCGCTTCTATAGACAGTGATGGGAGCACGCAGGCGCCCATCATTGGGCTAAAATCACTAAAATCTTACAGGTTTTATATACTGACCAGATTCTACCAAATTTGTCTCGCTGCAGCACACCCAAAGAGAAAATGTCTTTTTTTTTTTTTCCACTATGTAAATGTCATGTATTTTATTGATCCAATCCTCGATGGTTGGTGGCTCCGTCCTTAGCTATTTTCTCATAACAGCTTTTTTTTTTTTTTTTTTTTGCTTGTAGGCAAAAGTAGACCAAACTATATTTTTTATCCTTTCTGTTTAACGTGTAATACCTCTCCTAGATATATAGGCACACATTTACAAGGAATCTTAAGACCAAAACCATTTTCTATGAGGGTGTGAACTCTTAACAACTCCACATTCCCAGGAAATATGTCAGTGAGTGTCTCCAATTGTCCTGCAACGTCTCCAGCAGCCGTCCCCGCTGCCTAAATGACTCTTTCTGAACGGGCATGGTGAAAAAAAATCTCACCGTGTTTTTCCAACAGAACTCCCCCATGGCGTTTGACTCAGTGAGGGTCCACTGTAGCCGACATATTTTACCCCTGGTTTCTGTTCGTTTACTGCAGCCTCCCACTTCTTCCTGCTGTAGTCCGTATTCCCCTGTTTATTTTTAATAAGAATAGAAACACTTCCAAGAACCCTAAATTACACTTACTCCAAAGTTGTTTCGAATGTTGCTTAAAATGATTCCTAACTTGAAGGACAAAGTCAACTCTTGCTAAACCCTGTTCCTTTCGTAAAGCTCTTGACTGACCCCTTGTGGAGAAATTAGGTATAGCAAGTTAAGGCCCCAATGAGACCAGCTCTTAAATCTTTCATCACTCTTGTTAGGTAAAAAAAAAATCAGAATCATATACACACCAACATCTTAAATGACGTCTCTAGTTTGCAAGTTTTAATTGCCCTTTAGCAGCTCAGCAGTCTATCAAATAATGGGATTATCTGAGAACATCAACTCATTCTGAATCTTTTTTATCAGCCAACAAAGCCATAACAGGAATACCTTTCTATTCCTTAAAACCATCCTGTTCTAATGCTGAATGAGCACACACTTATCAAAAACACGGTTGTAGCTGCCTTAGTTCTTGTCCGATTTTTTTTTTTTTTTTAGAAAATATGTCTCAAATGTTATGAATCTTAGAAAATATGGACTTTCCCTAAAGATAAATCCATAAGCAGCGCGGGAACAGTGCATTATAGCGTTGGCAGGTATACCTACTGTGCCATAAAGCTTGCCATGCTATCCGTTTATTTTTTAACAGCTCAAGCTGCATTATTGCTTTACAGTTTGTTGGTTTCTGGTCTTGAAGCTTACGTTTCTAAACTTGAAGTAGGCTAATAAAAGAGGGTTCTGGGGGCGGACTGGCCACCGGGAAATTTCCAGATGACCGGGCTGACTGCGCTAGCGCCAAAGCCTCGGTTCGGGTCCAACTTGATATTTTTAAAGACAAACAATCCAAGCAGCAGGGCGACACCCCCTCACCCCCAGGCTGTCACAGAGGCGCAGAGAGACAGCCGAAAAGGAAAGGAGGAGCAGAGGGAGAGGATACAAAATAAAAAAAAGCTTTGGTCAACTGTGACTTTATTATTGTTCATAAAGTAGGAAGTGAGACGTAAAAAGCAGTGCCGTTAGGTCAAAAGGCTTCCATAGACCATCCAGCACAACTAGCTTAAAAAACATATATTTGGTTTAATGCTAAAATGTCCAGTAATTCATTAAATTCGTGGAGCCTTGATAAACCCCACTACTCTAAATGAATATTGACGTTCTTGTACCGTATGATTAAATACAACCAGGCAAAAATGTTTTGGTTTCTTATTTTAAACACCGTGCTGCTTCTCATGGCATGCGTCGCTTATTTTTGCTCGAGTTTCTCGCAAATTACATTTCACGACGTCGATTAGATTCCAATACATACAAGTCTAACCGTCAAAGCGACGTGGCATTCGACTCATAAAGGTTTGTTAACCTTTAAAAACAGGTTTTGTGTACATCTGCAGCAGCCGTAGTCCCGTGATGTCCTTCCCAGTATTATATGTCTGGCTCAAGCCTGGCACGTACAAACTGGCTCCAAATCGAGACCTTCAAGCTTTACTGGCGTTTTTAGCTGCTGGCGTGGACACGTTATGGTCACATGATGGGAGCACTGAGCTGTGTGGACAAGAGGAACGCTTGTAAAAGTCAAGGGGAAGCTATCAGACCTGAGGACATGGC
Organism: Fundulus heteroclitus; assembly: GCF_011125445.2. Taxonomy (NCBI): domain Eukaryota; kingdom Metazoa; phylum Chordata; class Actinopteri; order Cyprinodontiformes; family Fundulidae; genus Fundulus; species Fundulus heteroclitus. The sequence continues at coordinate 15,032,152 of NC_046378.1, read as the reverse complement.
CATACCGTGAAACACGGCGGTGGTGGGAGGATGCTGTGGGGGCTGTGTTGTTGTCAGTGGTACCGATGCACACTGCGCAAAACGGGTGGAAACATGAAAACGGAGGACCACCTCCAAAATCCTCAATTCCAACAGCAGCATTTCATCAAATCAACAGCAAGGTGGCGGAAATTAGGACACGGTTAGGCTTTTCCAGAAAGCCCACCCGTGAAAACTGGGTTAACTGCTGTGGGACACTTGTCCACATGTTATTTATTTTTTTAGGGTGTAGTATATATATCTGACCCTGTATGTGTAATTTTGATCCTCAGTTTTCATTTATTTCCCCCTTTTGACCTTTTCTTTGTTTTTTGTTTTCCTTTCCAGTGACATCACAGAAGAGGACCTGGAGGAGGCTGGAGTGCTGGATCCGGCCCACAAGCAGATGCTGCTGGAGAGCCTCAGACAGCAGCAGCAGCAGCAGCAGCAGAAATAAACTGCAGCAAACTGGTCTTTGACCTGTCTGAGCCGGCGCGGGGCCACACCGGCTCCCAAAAAGCCCGGATCTCCGCTGAACCAACCCGACCCGACTCAAGCTGGAACCTGCTAACTGGTGCCAGGCAGTGCCTTCTCAGAGAAAATTGCACTCCATTTGTACTTTCAAGAACACTTGCTGACCCGACGTCCTCTTTCATTTGTACTGTATGTGTGTTGTTGTTGTTGTTGTTGTTGTTGTTAGAGATGTGGCCTTATTTAATCGTTTCAGTCCTTCGAGCATCACTACAGAACCCCTTGCTGTAAATGCAATAAGAACGTTATTTTTTACACGGTCATATAGGTAGATCTGATGCTTGGGGGGGGGCGGTGCAGTCTGTGCTGTGACGTCAGATCTGACCTGTAGCTTAGAGACATTAAAGCCGATTTCCTTTTTTTTTTTTTTTTTTTTTTTTTTTTTTTTTTTTTTTAAACCCCCCTGGGAGTTGGATTCTGGACGAGGATCCATTAAAAGTGGGCAGATTTGAGACTTTCAAAGTCTTATTTTTTGGGAAATCGGAGCTTTAGAGGAGCTGCTTGTTGGCTCTGTGATTGGGGCGAACAGGATGTAGCGACAAATGAAGCTAGCTTTTTCAATCTCAAACGATCTGAGCTTTCTTTGTTTTGTCAGATCTTGTATTTTTTGTATTCATGTCTGTGCCACGGTTGATTTGATTCACATCGGTGTCTCTGCATGTATTTATAATTATACGTTTAATTCTTATTATTATAAAGGGAATTCTCAGCTACATTTGGAGCTGGAACTGTGCATTTATCTCCCCCACTGTTCTTGCACAACTGATACTGACATTTTGAAATGGTGGGAAAAGCTTATTACGATGTTTACCCCCAGACTTGACAGAGTTGATGTGCAAGTACCGAACATTTTCTGTATAACTGGGGAAGGAAGGCTATAAAGTTCCACGCGCACACACACACACACACACACTCGAGGTCATCGAATGCTGCACCAAGGTCTGGTGAGACTGAATATTACATCTTTTTAAGCCGCTAAATTTAAAATTTCTGAGCCTGTGTCCGTGTAGCTTGTGTGTCACATTTTTACTCGTTTCATTTCATCTGTCTCAAATGCCACAGCGTTCAGGGAATTGGTTGACATGGCGTCGGAGATTTGCAAGTTCAGATTTCAGAAGCCATCGCAATGTCGTTTTTTTGTCGTACCATGATTAGATATAGAGCTGATTTTATGTTTTTTGTTGTCATAACTTCGAGACGTTTCTGTATTTTAGGGCCATTTTCTTGCGCGCATTGCTGGGTTTGGGTTTGTATCCCAAGTTAACCAGCAGGTGGTGCTGTTTCCCCAACGCTGGGCCCTGATTATGGCAACACGGAAAGTTTTTAACTCTTCAGCCAGCGGTTTGCCCATGATTTCCTTTTAAGTGATGCTTTATACAATTATATTTATAGGATCACACTAAAGTATTTACGGTCTTATTATCACCTTGCAATGAAAAAAAGGTTGGAATGGAAAACTCTAACTGAGCGTTCAGACATAGAAATTGAATCTGAATCGGACCTTTTCTTTGGGGGGGGGGAATGATTTCCAGTTTTGTTTTATTTTTTATTTTTCTCCCCAGTTTTCTTTGTACCCCAAACAGCCAAACCCCAACATATGTCATTTAAACGTGTCAAATCCTTCCAGTGTTCTCAGTTATGTGAGAGTTTATATTTGTCTGTGTGGAATAGAAACTCACCTGTGTTATTGTTCGCCTCCTGCACTCCATTCGGGTTTTTTTATGTAGACCTGTCCATTGGTTGTATTAATTTAATGTAAATTGTTCACCTTATTGTTTTATTTTATTTTATTTTTCAATTAAAATCTAATATTTCTCCTTATTTGATATGCTTAACCTTTATGTTTTTTTTATTTTTCGTCTTGCCCCCACTGCACAGATATTTGTTCAGTCTAATGTAATGCAAAAACACCACAAACCAGATCATGAGCTGTGTCGCGTAGTGCCTTCATAATGTAGATTTATTTGAATATTCAGAGTAGTGCTATAACTTCTCATTCACCAGAGCTCCACACGTTCCTGTGAGACAGAGGCCCTGCAGTGAAGTAGATCTGTAAAGCAAAACAAACAAACAAACAAAAACAAAAAAAAGAGGGTGGGACAACTATCTAATATTTATATTACTATCTACAGAATTTACAGCCACTCAAAGACATGTGAAAAATATTAATAAATACATGTTTTTGTTTTTTTTTATTCTGAGGAAACCGTTTTGCCAGCAGGTTTGCATCAACGAGGCCAAGGCCGCGCCGTTAAGGGTCAAAACGGGACGCTTTGTGTATGTTTAGAGCCAGTAATCCTGCTTCAGTCTGAGAAGCTGATGAAGGGGAAGCGATCTCTTCTGTCTGTGGCGTTGGGTCGGTGAGGGACCGTTTGCATGACTTCACCAGCGGCAGAACGGATCAGTTGGACCCCAAACGTCTGCAGGATGCGCTCGGCTCTGTGGATGTGCGGTATGGCTTAAACCGGGAGCTTTAACAAAGTGGCCACTTGTTTTCTTACAGGTCAGGATTCAACGTTTAACATACGGAGGAGAGAATGAGCTGATCTGGGGAGGTGTCTGCTCCCAACCACACAGCTCTAATTGGATTTCCAGGCCCCCCCTTCCTCTCTCCCACCCGCCCCGCTCCGCTTGGCAAACGGATTTGGGGGCAATTCCAGAAACAAAAAAAGTCTGTGTATCTAGTTGTGCTTGAGGGTAAAGGTTTGCTTTGTTTCCTCAGCAGAGATCAGAGATGTTTGGCTTTCTGCTTTTAGCTCGTACCTGACCTCCATACTTCATGGAGCCGCTGCAGAGAGTTTGGGAATGTGAGTATGCAACGAATACGGAGAAGATGCAAGGATCTGGGGCTGACGGTTTGAGGGCCTGTACTGTTGGAGTTCAATACCATTAAATAGAGAGAGTCTTTCTGGTCTGGTCCTAGAAAGGATCAAAGTCAGGTGGAAAGTAGAGTCACAGGAATCTGTCCACATCCGGGTCGGTTCTGTTTAGCTGCGTGACATGCTTGAACTAGCAGATCTGGTATTATCTGAGCTCTGGCCAGAACATGATGGGCATGTTTTTGATTCTCCACTAAAAAAAAAAAAAAAAAGTTTGAAGCTTTTATCTGTTCCACATCGGTCCTTGTCTTCTCCTCCCTCTCTCCGCCTCAGAACAGATTTGTCTTGATGGCAGGATTGGGTTTTCTATGGAAGGAGGACAGGACTCCAGCGAAGGGCCCGGTCATACTGTCCGCTGGCTGCCAGGCCTTCAGAATCTCCTGAGTCTGAGCAGCCGGCTGGGCCACCGCCGGGTTGGACGGCCCCAGGCTGGACCAGCTGGGCGGCTTCAGGCCCTGGAGGACCGGGGAGCTGGAGGCGTTGGTGTAGCCGCTGTTGGCGGGGGCCGGGCTGGGGCTAAGGCTAGCGGGGCTCCCGAGGTTCCCGTTGGCCGAGCCGGGCAAGGAAGCGGTGCTGTCGGGCGTCGGGCTGCAGGTGGACTCTTTGGACTCATCGTCATCGGACGAAGATCTCGTTTCTCCGCCCTTCTTGCCCCCAGAGCTGCTGCTGCTGCCAGAGTTGCCACCAGAGCTGTTGGCCTTGGCGTTGGCCGCCCGCTCCTGCTTGCGGAATTTGGCACGCCTGTTCTGGAACCACACCTGTAGGCACAAACAGGAACCTTCAGGACTGATGGATGAAAACAGATGGGCATGCAAGACGGGGGACCAGAAGAGGCCACGGGACAACCCCCCCTCCCCTCCCCTCCCACCCCCCAGACCAGACACCTTTGTGCATAAAATTATTTAAATTAAATGAAGATAGGAAACCATGTCTCAGTGTGACCCAACATTTGTTCATTTATCATGAAACTCCTAATAAGTGTCATCGTTTTTGGGGTCCGTCCCGCCCAGAATCATTAGTGGCCCCAATCTGGCCACCCATTTAAAAAAAACTGTCTGGAGACGCCCCTGTGCAGGAGACAAGAAGAAGAAAAGCCGGATCCGCGCACCTGCACCCGGGCCTCGGTCAGGTCTATCTTCAGAGCCAGCTCCTCTCGGGTGTAGATGTCCGGGTAGTGCGTCTCGGCGAAGACCCGCTCCAGCTCCTTCAGCTGGGAGCTGGTGAAGGTGGTCCGGATGCGCCGCTGCTTCCTCTTCTCGTTTAGTCCAGAAGGGTCCGAGAAGAATTTGTAAGGGACTGAAAGGGGGGGAAAAAGTATATATATATGTTTTCTAGCTGGAACAAATAAATTGCATATGATCGGAATTTCAATGCGCGGGAAAGTTGGTGCGTAAAAACGCAGCGGCCCTCGTAATGTTCTAGGACAATTTTAACTATCAAAAAAAAATTTTAAATAAAAAATTAACATTTTCTAATTTAAAACATACTTAGCGTAATTATCTGAAAATACAGGATACAAGATTGTGCCTACATTATTCGTTTATTGTCTCAACAAAAATGGATTTTATTTAATTTAGCAAAAAAATTATTTAATTAAATTTAGCAAATGTTTATGGAGATCGGATGGAAATTACGTAATTTAACAGATTTGAGAGAATGGTGAGTGTTTAATATCACAAATGCGTCCGATATTCTTTATTCAGATGCAGTGCGTAATATTATTTTGGTTTATACCAAGCGTTTTAAATAATAACAACAATAATAATAATAATACGCAGACACAACGAATTTCCATAGCCAGAAAATTGGATAAATACCCTTGGTTTTTAAACATTTGATCCTGTTTGTTATATAACTGTGCAAAACATTATATTGTATCATTACTCTTGCAAACCTTTTATGATATAGCCTAATTGGGCTAAACACAGAATAATTAATATGATAAACAAAAATGCATATTTTCGTGTCATGATTTGAAAGCTGACAGATTTCAGTTTACAATTTGGTCTTTTTTCTTTTTGCCATAGATAAAAAAAAACAAAAGGAAAAGGAAAACAAATGCATCTTTTTACTTCCTGGCTTAAAAAAAAAAATAATAAAAAAAACTGTTAATAAGAAGTCCTGCAGATTTTGGAGCAGAGTTAGACGTTAGCCGTGTCCTACCAGAGGAGTACGGTGTGGGCTGATGCTCTCGCAGGGCTCCCAGCGTGCAGCTGGCCGTGCTCAGCGGCGTGCAGCCCGGGTTGGAGAACGGCCCGCTCCGGATCGGGTTGTACTGGAAGGAGCTGGCCTGGCTGCAGGAGCTGAAGTCCGCGTAGGCCGACGCTTCCATGGCCGCCATGCAGGAGTCGTAGGAGTTCAGGTAGGAGTAATCCATCTTATACATGGAGGTGAGCCGGTGCAGACACCGGTCCGCGGCTTTTACGCAGCTGCTGCTTGTTTCTTGGGGGTGACGGTTCGTCGGAGTTGCGTTTTTCTCTCCCAAACTCTCTTTTACGCGTATCTCTCTGTCTGGACGGGTCCCCCCTGGATAATCCAGATAGTTTCTCGGCACTCTCTCTCCTTCTTCGCTCCCCTCTGTCTGTGCGCGTCTTCAGCGGTCCTCTCCTCTCCGCGGTGCGCTCCGTTTGACAGCGCGCTGCGGCTCGCGCGGCGCTTATAATAAACTCGGTAGGGCGCGAGACAATAGCGAAGCGGTGGTCTTGTTTCCATGACAATGCCACCAGTGAGTGAGCGTGGAAACGGACTGCCCCTCCACCCCCTCTTCTCCATCCCACCAGAGCTCGTTGCACCGCCCACGCGGTCCACGGCATGAGTTAAGCCGCCAGTCTGCTGTCTCCTTCCTCCCCGTTCAAATCTGGTGCAAAGCGCGTGCTTCCATTATCGGACGCCGGAGTTCACTTTTCCAGCTCAGCCCAGATGTGACGAGAAATGAACATCACTCTCGTGTTTCCCTGGAATCACGTTGATTTCGCTTAATTAATCAATCAATTTATTCGTCTATATAGCGTCAGTTCAACAAATGAGCACTTTAGAACACAAACACGTTCAATTCACTTCCAGGAAATATAAGATCAGCTCAGTACCGTCCAATCACAGGGGCAGATTCAAGTTGGGTTGGATACATCCCAGTTGAAGCCTAATTGTATTGTGGAGCAGTCAAATTCAATTCAGTTTATTTACAATTTATTTATCATCCATAGCTGGAAGTTCGGCTTTTGAGCCAAGACGTTAAAATCTGAATTTATCCATAAGCGTTTCATTTAAAACCTTTAAGGGTGTGTTTCTTAAAACGATACTATTTTATTAAAAAAGTCGCCCATTTGAAAGGGAAATCCATCACAGCAAATTGTATATTTGTATTTTGTACATATTTTAAATAGAGGGTATTTTTTTCCTATTATAGTCGTTTATGTAATATTATAAAAATATGAACATTATAATTATTTTTCCTGTAGCTACGCATGACTCCTGTGAGGGTGTTGCAGAAGCAGGCCCCGCGCGATCCTCCTAAAGCCGGTCAGTACAGCGCCACTGCGTCTCCAGCTGATGCGCAGAGGCAGCCGCAGCTCTTCCACTCGAGTCTTTATGTGAGGGGAAACGTCCAGATGTGACGGTGATTGGCGAGATTAAAAGCTCTGATTTGATTCCGATCACTTTTTTACCGACGTGTCACCAGAGTGCGCGTCAGTTTGATGTATCGGACCGGAGAGACGGGGAGGAACTTGCAGCGGGCTGCGGAGACGAGCGAGCGCGGCGCGGCGCGGCGCGGTGCGACGGGCTAACCATAAACGCATTGACGCGCCATAAATTGGTTTAAGTTTATTGTACGGTGTCATACAATGTGATAAGTCATATCCCACGCGGCCCCTCCGTCACACACAGAGGCTCTGAAACCGGGAGGCATCGAAGTCGCTCAAATGCTTTCCAAAAATATACTCGACGCTCCTTTTTTTTTTAAACTCTCCCTTTCCCTGCTTTGTGTGCGCTCTTGGTGAAATTAACAGGCATTTTATTAGAGGGTAAATTTCACCGAATAATATGATCCACAAACCAAAATTACGTTTTGTGCGTACGGGAGCGATTAATTGAGTTTGGCCTGCGTGCCCGCGCGTAAAATGTCATAAAAGGCTCAAACGTACGCGCTCTTATCTCTGCTTGACCAGAGGCTGCATGATGATGCTCCTTAATGGCATTAAATTGACACGCGCGCGCGCGCGCATGCGTGCATTCGCAACTCCATGTTCACTTAAGTTATAATAAGATCTGTTTACAGCGACTGTTGTGCGGTTGGTGAGAGTCGGAGCATGGATGAGGAGGAAAGGCTCCCGTTCCTCATTTCTATCCGCTGTTTGGAGCAGCTAAAAAAATCTTCCTCTTGTATGAAAAAAATGGGCTTTAAAATAACGTTTAAAAGGAACTATAATTGTAATGCTAAAATCTTGAGTTGTAAACTGAGTGGAGCAAAGACATATGCAAACCAAGCTGCTGCTAATGAGACCTCCAGGCCAGCAGTGGGAGCTGCAGGAGCGTTTCGCTTCTCACACAGACTACAGACGTCAAAAGTTAAAAATTCTTACATATTAGAATAATATTTGCTTCAAAGGGTTTCTGCATAGTATATTTAATGGAACTATTCTAAATTTTAACAATGTGGATTTTAAGAACTGACAGATTACCAGTCGAAATCAAATAAAGGAACGTATGGGGATTACTATGTCAATAAGAAGAATTTAATCGTCTAATTGTGTTAATCATTTCACCTCCCTGTATCTGAGACACATTTTATACACACTGTAACTTCAAATTATTCAGTCATTAAAAGATTATTTTTTGTGTGCTTGTAAGTGTAATTGACTGGCCTCTCCTTCAACACTCTGCTGATTCTGACTGACATTGAGCTCTGGACATGACCACCTGGACAGAACAGTAACTAAATTTGTCTTCACAACTTATTTGCTGCCATGTATTTAGTAAATAACATAAAGGGAATATTTGGAGGGTCAAACAAACACATTTTGTGACAAACTTGTTTTATTGTGATTTATTTTACAGTTGACCTATGACCAAACTATTAAGTTTAAGGGTTTTATATGCACATCACACAAACAATAACACATAATGAAATATATATTGGTGCCGTGGTGACAGATGGATGATAAGTAAAAGTGTAAAGCCTTTAGCTGGCCTTTTGTGGATGCAAGCAAACTTACTTATACAACTGCTTACATTTCAAGTATATTTTATTAAAACAGGGAAGCAGGGTTCTGCTATAAGTATTTACAAGATATCTGAAAATGTATCAGATTATAGCCAGTAGCTACATTTAATCTTATACTAAATAATAATAATTACAATTACATGGTTATATCATAACATTAGGGTAGTTTTGGTTTGTCATTGACCATTCGCTTAAGTTTTTTTTTTTTTTTTAAACTGTTGGTGAAAAAAAATTAACCATACAGGTTTCATGTATGATATGCTCCACATTAGATTGTATTTTGGCCAAAATGGGTCAGTGCAAGCTCCTGTACATTCTGCTCCAGTTGACTGGTCTGCATTCTGCTTCACAAATTCTTGCATCAGAGATAGTTCTAGACCATAAAATATTTCATACATTAGAAGAATCAATGTGTTGTTATATTTAGAGTGTGAATGGTCGTTAATTCTTCAAAAGGTGACGTAGTGGTAAGCTCTGGGTATTCTGGCATGGACTTTAAGAGCTTGTTTGCATGTTATCTCAGGATCTCATCTTATGATCACATACATGTTTGATAAGACTAAGGAATTTGAAACTTGCTGACATAAAAGTTCAGTTGTTTCTCGCGGAAGTTGGTCAAATGACATTTAATTCTGTAACTGTTTATTTTTCAACATAACGCTTGAACCTAATTGATGGTCAAATATTATACCTAAATTTGTAGCCATTAATACCAGCGTTTCCTCTGCAGAAAAAAAATGTTGGAGACTATGCTAATGTTTGGTCTTGGAGATGGATAAACGCACATGCACGGAACGGTGCACAGCATACCACTGACATTATGCGTGGTGGAAAGCATCATTTATGTAGAGGCTAAATAGCAATGATCCTGAGACAGAACCTTGTGGGACTCCAATATTGTTCTCAGAAGCATCATTTGATCCAGATGTTTTTTATATATATATATATATATATATATATATATATATATATATATATATATATATATATATATATATATAATTCAACCAGCAGGCTAGGGCACATGTGCATGCTCCCCAGCCCCACTTGGATCACCTTGACAAATGCCCAATTCATATATATACTCAGCTAAACCTTCATTTGTTGATAGTTATGTGAATGGAGTCATAGTTCAAAGCTGATTTAATCATTCATGTTGTTACTGTCTGAGCTGGAAAAGCATTTATGCACACCCTATAGGGTGTGCATAAATAACATAAATAACTGAAAGTAAGTCAGAGAGCAATAGGCTTTTTTTCTGCGATTGCCTGAGAATGCAATATTAATAATGGTATAGTAGCTGTGAAATGGAGTACTCTAAATAAATAATAGAAGTTAATGAGCAAATCTCATTTTCAAATGCTAAACAAAAATAGTAAAGCAAAACGTTTTTGAAAGGTTTGAAGAAAAAAAAAACGCAAAAAATGCCAAAACAAAATCAACAAAAAGGGGGGAAATGCTACATTGTTCAAAAACAATGTAGATGGGAACTCAATGCTGCTGTGGCGGTTGGCGGGTTTACCTGGAAGTTGTTCTGAAATTAAATTCTGCCTATAAACCCTTTTTGCCGTCTCTGCAGAATTCAATTTCAGGATACCTGCCATAAATCAAGACCAGCATGGCAGAGATATCAAGATGATTATGCGTGTAATTCCAGCACAAATTCACTGTAACCCACAATGTAATGCACGCCCTATTTATTTCGCTAAATAAATAAAAATAGATTCAGGTGGACTTTTGCGAGAAGGCCACAGGAAATCCAACAAAAAGACACAGAGTGTGTTTTTTTTCTCTCCCCTTTCACTCAAGCGTCTGTTGCGCATCTCCGTCTCCGTCTACAGGGTTCAGAGGTGAGTTTACCGAGAAACTTAAACAGTTTCAAAGTTAAACTCGCCTCCGCATCAATAAAAAAAGAAAGGAAAAAAAAGAGCATCCAGGAGCGACTCTAGCTTCTACCGCTTTCAAGCATTCAAACTAATCCCTTCAAAAGGAGGAACCGGTCCCTTCCAGGCCGCTAATCCGCCCCATAGTGCTCCACGCAGCGCAGTCAGGGGTGGGTGGGGGCGAGACCTCTCCTCCGCAGAGGTTTTAACTTTGGACTTTTACATTCATGGGGCCGATGGGACGGAAACAGTAACGGAGAGCTTTGGCATTCATTGCGTCTGAGTCAACAAGGAGGGACACAATGGTCCCCTAGAGACCCCCGAGGGACCCTGAGAGAGGAACCCTGACTTTAGGGATTATAGCCCCGCTGACCATTAGGGAAAGCAGCGTGTGGAAACGTGCAGGCTGTCTCTAACATGAAGAGATGATCTAGTGATCCAGACCTTATTATTAAACCACAGAACTTCAAATGATTTGAGAGGAATGGCATCAAACTACTCGCAACATTATTATATATTTAATTGTATCCGCTCTGATTTTGGAGCGCACATTGTGCTGCGCGTTTACCAAAGTTCTCCAACTGTAATGGTTTGGGATGGTCTTCCACCCGACGGCAGATCTCTGGGACAGGCTCCTGTATGATGGATGGCTGCGCGCTCCTAATGAAGACGCGCATATGTGGAAGGAACAGAGACGTGCGGATAAAGGCCAAATGAGGGATGAGACAAAGCCATGCGGGATGCCCGTCCCGGTTCGTGTCCCTGTCGTTAAAAACCCCAAGTGAAGCTGTCAGTCAGAGAGGAAGACTAGCTCCATCCATCACCGAAACCTGAAGAAACAAAACATCTCCCGTGAGCCCAAAGCAGTTTTTCCTGCTTCAGACATCGGGCAGATATTGATTCTGCGGATATTAACCTTCTTGTTGCGGAGATTTGTTAAACGAGCAGAAAAACGCAGGAATGAAAGTGCAAAGGATCAGCATTAATACCCAGAATGCGGTGAAATCAAACTGGAGAGGGTTATAGATGCAACATAAGTAACAGAGAAAACTAAAACTAAAGAAGAGAGACATACTTTTGTTTTAGTTGAAATAATTGGGCAGCTAATTACGCACAGTGCACCACGTTTTAGAACAGATCAGACTGGTTGCATTTTGTTACGCAAATTCTAATTAAGGCTGGATACATTTCGGTTATTATGAAATTAGTTTTTTCCATAATTTATTTTAATTTCCCCCGTTGTTGAATTGCTCTTCCATATTTTGCGACAATGACAGCATAATTAAATACGATCATATTAGGCTTGAACAATGAAGTTTCTCCGTGCGTAAATACGCACGGTTCATTGTTTCCATCGTCCTATTTCCACTGAATATTTAGGCGTCAGTTCCTGATTTTATATTGCACATTTCTGATACCAGTTAGAGAAAAATAAACATTTCAACTGATTTGTAAACATATCATTTATTTTTGAGCAGGGCTCCTCTGAAATCGGCTCTCCTGCTCTGCTGACTGCCTGCAGTGTCACAGAAATGTGTCGTGTCATCGCCCCGCTTCTCTCCAGAGGTGGATTTGATTGCGCATAAAATAAATTCAGATCCCGCCGTTCAGATCTGCCTGCGCCTTTTCCAGCAGCAGCAGCAGCAGCAGCGACAGCGGAGGCTGGCGGCGCGCATTTGATTTCCTCGATGATGGATGACAGACGAGGAGGGAAAGGCTGAAGTGGCCCGCAGGTCCCGGCGGCACCGCCTGCATGTCCCCGCATATCAGCCTCCCCCCAATTACCAGTACTCATGCGGCTTAGAGACAGAGGCATCCGCGGGTTGGTTTTCAAACCTTCTCTTCTAAAGCAACTATAAAATCAACTAACTGATTTTTTTTGACTAGTCCGATAAATTAATTTTATGTAATTTTTTTCTGAGGAGTTCATCTAAGCGTCACAGACGGGTGCAGGGCATCGACAGGTCGTCATTTCGTACTAGAATATTCGGTTGTTTCGTTCCTAACGTTTAGGAAACCCCCTTGCAACGGGACATTTCGTGCCCAATTTGACAACCTTTTAGTATTTAAAATAACAAACAATCTACTCATAATTTACAGTAATGAAACGTGAGTTTGTTACTCCAACTTGCAAGTCTTACACTACTTGCAGGAGGTCGCTCAGAGCTGTGGAACTTTGGGGATTAGAACCACAGCTGACAGCAAATAGATTAAGTTTAAATGCATTATTCAGCATATATATATATATATATATATATATATATATATATATATATATATATATATATATATATATATATATATATATATATAATTCAAGTACAGGTGGAATTAGGGAAAACGAAATGGTACGGATAGGTGAAAGGGCAAAATGACCCGGAGCCATCACAGGCGAAGCCGCAGACTGCAGAAAAGACATGGCATCATCAAATCACTGATGATAAAAGGTGCAAAATGGCTAATTTGTTTAGGTCTTGTAATTTAGTCATTATTCTGGGATTAGAAGAGCTGGATAAAAACAATGTAGCCATAGGATCTTAATTCCGTAAACAACGGCATACTTGTCTACTTAAACTTTTGCACATTCCACTATTTTAATGAATAATAATGACCAACAGTCACAGCATTTCTCAAATCAGATGTAAATAAGAACTTAACTGCATTTTCTAAAGATTAGTTAAACCAATCACACCACATTTGTATTGATTGTGGTCCTCTCCCCGAAGGGGTCAGTTGACTCTTATGAAATATGACAGATTATGACATCCGAACAAAACAACAACAATTGAGTCTTATTTTACTCAGACTTGCACGCTGTTAGATATTATTAGAACCATTAAACTACATTTCCCAACTGTATAGAAATTCGCTTTATATCGCGTTAAAGACGAACATGGGTGCTAATGGGAATTTTGACTATATAAATAAATAAATAAATCATCCCAAAAGTGCATAGATTTATATAATCGTTTGGACTTGTCCTAACTTACATCTCTCTCTCTCTGGGAGGTACGACATGGGATATACTCGGTGCAAATATTTCCGGTGGTAGTGGATTACCTTTCTTACCCGAAAGCTCGGGAACGAAACGACCAAATCGGGAAAAGCACGAAATACCAAAGGTCATCCTCGGCCTTCATAAATCAGTTGGCCTAGACCGAAATCACAACCACAGTGACGAGAAAAAGAATACCATGCGGTTGAATTAGATTAGATGTAAAAGGAGAGCGTTTCCAGGACTACCCGTATATCTCCATTCACGAAAAGACTTAACTGCGAAGAAAAAGCGGACATTCAACGGGTTAGGAAACGAAAACAGCAACGGTGCGTAATGGGGATACGAACAGGAGGCAAAAATGAATTTCATCCTCGGGCCATATACGAAAGCAGACCCGTTAAAAGCTCAATTCATCCCAAGATTTCGAACCTAAAACTGGAACGACCCAAAAAAGAATTACGCTTAAAAAAAAGGGTCACCTTGATTTAATTGCGATTTTTTTTCTTTCGCTCTCCAAGCAGATACGTTTTGACCATTCACATTAAACTCATCTCCCTGTCTTTGTGTGTGTGTGTGTGTGTGTGTGTGTGTGTGTGTGTGTGTGTGAGTGAGAGAGTCCAGTCTGGCGTGGAGCTGGACACGCATCCATCAGACGGAACATGACGCAGAGCAGCTGTGGTTATTCAACATGCTGGGTCCATCTCTCCTGCGGCACCGGACCTGTATTATCCTAATGGACACCGGCATGTTACTTAAAAAAAAGCAGCCTTTTTGGGATCAAAAAGGAAAAAAAAAAAAAAAAACATATCCCGGGAGACCACAGTCTCACTCACACACACGTACACACACACACACACACGCACGCGCAGCGGAGCAGCAGCACAGCTGGAGGAGCGAGGCACGGCCGCGCGCAGGAGAGCTTCTCCAAACACGCTAATTAGATCTGGAGCTCTGGCCTCGCGCTCTGAAAGCAGCCCAGCGGCGGGGCGCGCGGAGCTGTGGAAAGTTAATTGAATTAAATTCCCTCTAAACTAATTAGGCTGCAATCTGCCACGCGAGCTGTCCCTGTGCAAGGTTCGAATTAGGCAGAATGGATTTGTTCCTTTTCTTTTAAAGAAAAAGGGGAGGACGGGCTGGTGTGCAGCAACCTAACCCTCCCCTCTTTCAGTTTTATGAAAATGTTCTCCCGTATGCGGCGCATAACGGAGCAGAAAGGAGGGGTAGGATGGGTGGGGGGGGGGGGGGGGGCGCGAGATTTTGGAGCAACA